>NW_010393598.1:0-64419 GCF_000710305.1 Buceros rhinoceros silvestris | reverse complement strand
AGAAATTAATTTGCAGTGATGATGCAGGCTCTGTGCTTTTTTTCCCAGGGCTGAGTGTTCTCATGGTTTTTACTCGTTTTCCCTTCTGATCAAGCATCAAGTATTGCACTGATGAAGAGGTGAATAAAAGGGAGCACCACACTACAATGACTTAATATGTCTAAAATATTAGGACATGGCATATGTGAACACAATTAGCACTGCCTAAAAATAGTCCTAAGGATGAACACAGCTATGCAGTGGCGTGTTATAATTTGTCCAATATAATTCTTCTCTCTAGATGTGCCTAACTCTGCTCTGCTCGGCTGATCTTCGACTCCAAAATGCATTGTCCTAACAGATGAGGTCTTATGGAAAGAAAGCTTGTAGCTGCTTTGCCCCTTTTCCAATTCATTTCATAATTCATTGCAGATGGCTTCAAATTAGCTGGAATATTGTATTTCATATGCAGAAGCTTATAAAGGCTCTACTAAAAATTATTTCTTCTGGAAGAAGGTGGATGCATGACCATTCATGTCAGGATAATTTAAATCTTTTTGTTAATTGTCAGGTCCAGGAGTGAGAGGGAAAAGCCCTACACATTATTACAGAATCACAGAATCCCTTGGTTGGAAGAGACTAAGATCATCGAGTCCAGCCATTCCCTAAACCATGTCCCTCAGCACAACATCTACACCTTTTAAACGCTTCCAGGGATGGGGACTCCACCAATCTTAAAGAGATTGTCTTTACACACATTCTTTCTCACTTTATTCTGGCTACTGTTAAAGAAATGAAACATGATTTTATGACTTAAAAAAAATTAAAGCATTTCCTAATACTATTTACATAGGGACATGGCCACAACAATTGCCATTGGCCATGTAGACGGACTTTTCTCCTGTTGTAACAAGAAGACAGATTTGGCTGGTCCTAAATGCCTATGCTGCACACAGTCCTGCTTGGAAATGCATTTCCAGAGCTGAGTCCTGGCATCCCTCAGCACTTACATGATGGGGAGGAAATGTAGGCACATATGTCCCCACTGGAGGTAAGGGTGTACTCTGAATTAGTGCCAGGTTTCCAGCTCAGCCATGGGCAGAGTGATGGTGGAGCATGGATGGGTCTTGCAGGGGCAGCAGCCCATCCTGGCTGTCCCCAGGCTGTTGTGGGTGGGGGAAAGCCACAGGACCCCCAGGAAGGCACCAGGCTTGGTGGGCTGCCAACGCCCTGTGGGAGCCTGTGTGGAGAGCCAGACCAGGCTGACTTTTATTTTACCACACTGAAGCTGTTCCCGGTGAACTTTCGTGAGGCTGCTCTTACCTTGAGGTCTCTTGAGCAGGGACGTGGCTTTCTGTTTGTTTTGGCTTGCCTGTGGAGGGGTTGGTTTTGAGCACACCGTTCAGACCCTGCAGGGCCAGCCTGTCCCTGTCCCTTCTCAAGAAGGGCAGCCACTTGCAGGCAAATGCTGCCTTCCCTCTTCCTTTGGTGCAGGACTTGAGAGCAAAATTAATGAACCAAGAGGTCTGTTCGCTTTCTCCCTGTGCACTCTGTGCAGAAGGTGTCTTCAGCCCCCTCATTTACCTGCTGCCGCAGAGGGATAGACATACGATTATTTGGAAATAAAAAAAAAGGAGTACTAAAGCTGGATCTTTCTTTTTGAGATACAGCAAGGGCTGGAGTGTGGAACCATGTCACTGGGAGTGTGTTCTGATTGCTTCTTCAACTTCTGTTTATACAATTTTACAAAATTTTGGCAGGAATCAAGAGCACATACCAGGGTGTTGGCTTTTATGAATCCCATGGGATGTGAAAGTCAAGCTGACTCGATGAACTTTGGTTACATATTCCAGACAAGCACAATGACTCTATTTATTCAGACTTGGCAGCCAGAATGCAGATTGACTCTGTGGGTAATAAATTTTCACAGCCACAAAACTTCAGTGGCAACCAACCTGATCCCGCGCAGAAAAAATGCGTACAAGGAAGCAGACTTCGTTTGCAAAAATATACTAGATTATTATTCCATGTATGCGTACCAGTCAGTTAATTTATTTGTCTATTGATTGACATGAATTGCGCAAGTGATGCCAGGGATCTTTTTCCCCTTAAAAGAACTATTTTCTATTACAAAATTTTCATCTTGTAAAAGGACAAGTAGGGGGAAAAAAAGAATTGTTCATATTACAATTGACAATCTCCTTTTAATATTTCACCCAAGACTGATTTAAGTTATCCAGTGACCTCTACGGAGAAGAGCAGGGTATTATAATGGGGACTGTTTCACGTGCTATGCCACACTTCAAGGAACCAACAGGCAATAACCACTACAATTCAGTGCTCTGAACAATCTTAAGTACAATTTTGACATCTTCATGCTACAAAGCTTCAGATGCTTTCTGGGAGAGACGATGATGAAATTATTACTCTGTGTTATAAATCAAAATGAATTGGCTCTTTAACTTGCAGATTTATGTTAACTACCTTGGTATCTGTTAATTGCACGCTCTTCAGATATTGATTGGGGATTAAAAAGTATATTTTCTTCAATCTGCGTGATGTAAAATATGTCAACAGGAAATTTTCCCTCTGCATATTAGATCCTATGATCACTGCCTGTAAAATTGAAAGGATCAGTTTAAAGGGATAAACTATGCTCATTAAAGAGGAAAAATACATTTATGTAATTAAAATTAAGAGACTAATATGTGTGGATAATGTAATTACTGTGGGTGCACGCACACTCAGCTCAAACCCAGCCTCTTTTGCCTCTCCTAGGTCTGTGAATCTCACTACCTTATTGCTGGGATGCAGGGAAGGGTTGGGAGTGCTTTGCCCACTGCAGTCCTGAAGCTCTTAGTTATGCCTCTCTCTTGCCTTTGGCCTCCCTCATCTGTGGATCTCATTCCTTGGGTTAGTCACAGCCCTCCAAATGCCACCTCTGGGAGCACAGAAGCACCCGTCCTCCTTTGCACCACTTCAGAAACTTTCCGTGCGCTGCTCAGTGATTTCAGATGCAAATGCAAAATCTCCTCCAAAGTTTTCCGTCTGTCTCCTGAAGTTTCCCTTTTAGAAATCAGCAAAATTAAAAGCTTCTTGGACAGCTCACCTTCAGGTTTATGAGAAATTAGACTACTTAAATGAGTCTTGTTGCTCAAAGGTTTTTTATTACATAAGGAATATCTGTGAATCGCTCATGCACTTTTCCTATTCCTTCATCTTTGATTTTTTTCTTTCCTGTTCCCAAGCTCAGGAGGAGATCTAAGATTAAACAGTCTCAGAATTAGGAAGTAAAAGGAAATGGCTTCTCCCACTAACATTTAGACACAGATTACATGTTGTAATCTGTGCATTTATTGGCAGAGGGGGGTCTGTGTTATTCTTTTTTGGGCCTATTTCCTGCTAGGTAGAAGGAAACAGAGTTTTGTTTATTGAGCAGGAATATTTATTCAGGATTGTTCATTAAGCAAGCCTGCAGGTCTTAGCTGAGGTTCTGCAAAGCATTTCATAGAGCAGGAGCCAGCCTATACCTCCAGGAGATTTTTATCTGTAGAGTCAAGTTAGAAAAGTGGTTAGGAAAGGGAACCAAATCACAAAGCAACTGTCGAAGGTTGCTCACACTAGGGACCACAACAAGGAGAAGTGAGTAATGGGATCTCAGCTCTGCTCTTTGTCCCGCGGGTGGCAAACTCTGTCTTGGCTCTGCACAGCTTGTTTGAGCACCAATGTGAAAAAGGCACGCTCTATCTGCTGTACCTTAAAGTTCTGGTTACTGAGTGAAGACCTTGCGCAACACACAGAACACTCGGCAATCCAAGCACATGAAAGATGCTGACAGTTGTAAGCAGTAGTGCTAAATTGAAGGTACCATGTGTGCATGCCCAAATGGCAGCACTTTCCCACGATCTCTTCTCTAAACCTACTAATGTTCTTTTCTCTCCCGCACGATAAAAACTTTCACATATTCTTTTCTGCTTGATACGAAGCAAACCAGAATTTCAGCTCTCTGGCTCTGCTTGCCTGATCCACACTGACACCCGTTAAGCAGGATCCCATCTCCTTTTCTTCACGAAGAACACATCATCTCTTCTGACCACTGGCTCTTCCCTCCTCTACAACCCAGCCCCTCACTGAAAGCACCACAGAATCTTGGTGGGCTATTGTTATTCTTCAGACATCCCGTCTGTCCCTCACTTTACTTTGCCCTATGCTGTCTATGTGGTGTATTTTAAACTATATAGACAAGCAGGAAGAGTAATTAAATGTGAAGTGTTTCAGAATGAAATACATTAAGCAAAAAGAAATTGTATAAATATGTAAATAATTGAATCTATGTGCTGACTCTTCTTAACACAAAGAAGCTTTGCTTACAATAGATGCAATAATGGTTTAGTATAAATATTAAAAGGTTTTGATTTACCTGTTGTTTGGAATATGTTGTAAAGCAGAGACTTCAAATAAGATTTAAAGAAAACCCCGGAAGAGTTTTGTGACTACATATCTAGAATTATTTGTCTAAGATCCTGAGTTTCAGAAGTCTAGATAGCTCCAGCCACCCTCAACTGAAATAATCATATTTGAAACCCATGTTATATCCAGGTCTCGATCCATCCGTGAGATGCAGCCAGGGGCAGTACTGCCCTCGTATGCTCCAGTGAAGGCACAGAACGTGGACTTTAGTGCAAGAAGGAAGGGAGGCTCTTGCCCTCTCATCTCCAACCAAATCACCCATGCCAGTATACTGAGAAGGAGAGACCATGGCATAGCACTGCTTGTCAATAAGGCACTGAGCTGGCCATGGGAAAGTTGAGATCCAGCCCTATTCTAGTCTGTACTTAATTATGTTGACAAAGCACATCGATGGTATAAGAAAAAATTGAGAGACACCTGCCCCCACCAACAAAACACAGCTCTCCTGACACATGGAAAACTTCGGCTGATGTATCTGCTCTGTCGGGTAGTTTGGGGTCCTTAAAACCCACGCAAATGCCCTAATTGCTCTATTATGGAGTAAATCAAACACACAGGCAAGGCTTTGTCTCAGCTGACCTTAGCTTTCTTGGCATGCATGGGCCACCCAGAGACAGGACAAAAAATGCTCAGAGAAGCGATGAGGGCTGGGGGGATGCCAGCGAGGCTCTAGGCAGGTAAGAGATGAGCAGCCCAGCAGCTAAACCCTGGGGCCAGCTCATGATTGCAATGCTTAGCCTGAACCCTTAATCCAGAATTCCTGTTTCTCCCCTCCTTGGCTGCTCTTAAAAAAAGAACCCAAATCAAATCAGAAGGAGACTGATACAAAAACCTTCTGGGTCACATCAAGGTAATAAATCAAGAGCACTGCAGACTATTCCCCACCAATCCAGCTTAGCACACGCGGGCTGGCTCTGAGCAGCAACATCTGTTACTCCAGTTACAGTACTGCCACGTATTTTGATAACCTTTATGCATGTTTTGGAAAAGCATTAGCAAAATATTTGCAGTAGCTCAGTCTCAACATGAAATATGCTACAAGTGACATGTTAGTTGTCTGTTCCCTACCTGGTCATTCTCTTCGTCGTCACTGCTTAGCTTGAGGTCATCTTCTAGCATTCTGGAAAGCAAGCAGTAGAACAGATTACAATTTACCAAAATGCTTTAGATCTGATGTCTTCTCTGAGCTACAGTAAACATTTAGTAATTTAGATAGAAAGAAAATATATTTTATCGAAATAACTCTGTAGATGTGACACTTTATAATTTTTTCTCACCCAGTTGCTATCAACTAACTTCTTAATCCATTTCCTACTATTACTGCCTACGGGAAAATGTTTACTAGAGTAATAATGGATTTTGCAAAGATTCTATTATTACAATCACTGGCAAAAAACTTTTATATGCTAAAAATAATATTTTTGATGCTGACAGGTCAGAAGTCTCTCTGAAAGGAAAATCTTGTTCCATTTGGCTTTTAGCTTACAAAACAGAAGTAGTTATTTACACTGGCAGCACTACAGCACAAAATAAGATTCCGTGATGTTTCCCAAAGGCCATTTTTACTTTATTGCATGTTTGATGTAAAACTGACATTGACTGAAACAATTAAAACTAAAATATACTGTTGCAGTGCACAAGAGTATCCATGAGGATTTCACTGTCATATAAACATAGAAAATAACGCATCTTTTCTAATGGGAATTTCATCCTCCCTTCCCATAGCCTTTCCTCAACTTGCTTAAACTGTCTCACAAGAGGAGTTTGTTTTTACCTTCAGGCATTTTTTTTTACAAGCCAGGATTAAGTAACCAGCAGTTAAAAGAGTTGAAAGGTGCAAAGATTTTCCCCAGTGCTTGAAAGGTCTTCAGGAATGGGACCTAATTTTTTTTTTTTTTTTAAAAAGCCCCTGTAATAATAACGACAATAATTCAGAAAGTTGATAATTTTTCTTGTGTTCTGGGAAAAGAGAATCTGTAATTTTGTCTCGACTCCAGAAGAAAGCTTGGTGAGCAATTCAAACACATCCTGTGGCATGGGTGGTCCCCGGAGTGTAAATATATCAAGAAGACATATGTAGTGATTTCAAACCACCTCCTTGTACTCATGCCTAGATCTTCCAAGAGCGTGCCTGAAAAGCGTGACTCTTACACAGGCAACATGATGTGCTGTGTCTTAAAAGAGCACTAAGCCTAACCACCCGCTCTTCAGCTCCTCGCTATACGTACAGTCCCTGCCTGTTGCTGCCATCACAGCTGCTTCCCTATTTCCCTGCAGTTCCTTTTGGGGAACGTAGGTGTGTAAGAACAGCATCGAGGGTCAGAGCAAAAAATCCCACTAGTTAATCTCGTAAACACTCTTGTCTTGCTTTTTTCCCACATTTCCTTCTACTTGTGCCAAGATTTTTCCTCTGTAAAATCAACATATCAAATTCAGCAAAGTCTCACTGTGATGCAGACACCTCAAGTATATAAGACACCCATCAAGTTACAGAGACTTGCCAATCTCACAGCAAGACTTGCCTGGGTTTTGTCCAGAAATATGTCCACAGGCAGGAAAAAGCTCACCCTGCCATCTCCCGTGTTAGCAAAATCTCTGGTGGCCATAACAATGCAGCCACTGGCCAAGCTAGGAAGCCGTGCTGAGAAGTAGGCAAGTGGGACAGGTATGAATGACATGGGATTTAGCTCATAGAAGATGAAATATGTCAAGAGAGGCAAAGCTGCTTCTAAACACTGCAAGTTCCTCATTGGCTTTATATCCCACCACTTACACGGAGCCAATAATTGCTTATTTTTCTTAGTTAGATGTGTTTAGGGCATCCCTGAGAAAACAGTGCTTGAAAACAGAAAGATCTGCGACTGGGCATTATGTAATAAGATATGATGAAATCTGTACCGACGGTTATTTAACCAGGGAGAGATGTGCTTATTGTGAAAAGCAGAGTACCCATGATATCACTGCCTGCTCTTCTTTGAGTCTGAGTGCATGATTTCTGCCCGTGAGCTGGTAGTTAAGAACACTGTTTAAGATTAGCAGTTTCACTCTTCTCTTAAATGTAAAAAACCAAGAGCATATAATGAAATGTTCTAGGTAGCTCTATGTATTTATTTGTGTCTTGACTTTTCATATCAATGTAAAAATACGTACTGTGAGCCTGTGTTTAGATGCAACTATGAGACTTCAAAGGCTTTAGGTTGTGTGGAGGTGTAAGTGGAGGTAAGGTGAGGTACCAGGAGTGCAGGCAGTGCATCCACACAAAAGGAACAAGAAGCTGCAGCACTGGCCCATCAACCTCTCCTTGCTCGTATGTTTTAGCCTGTCTTTATTTCGCCTGTCTGTTTCTCATTTCAGAAGCACTGGTCTCCAAGAAAAGCATTGCCTGCCTGGGGCTTGTGGCCCCTTTTGGAACTACTGTCAGTGTACAAACAATTCCTAGCTCTCGGGATAGGAAAAACAGGTCATCATAAAATCCTTGCTTGCTTGCTTTTTCTTTTTTTCCCTAGAGTGGGGTCTGACCCATGTATTTGTCACAAGGATGTATCAGGTTAAGACAGCTTGCCATTGTAGAGATCTACCTTGCAAAGGCAGGAGCTGTTTTCTTTTCGTGCAGGTATAACACTGTGCTGGGGTTATAACCAACCCAGCCTGGTTCCCAGACTGCTTTCACCATCAGGTGAGGCCCTCAGCCTTGATCTATAAAGCTACAGCCAAAGCAGGACACACTGTCACACTGGACTTCAGCTTCACTCACCAGCAGTCATGGAGACCGAGGCTCTTTGATCATCAGGCAGCTCTCAAAGCCCAGGCTGAAGCACATCTCAGGTGAGGAGGTGGTATTTGTGTTAGAAGGACTCCAGTTTGCAGTAAGCAAAAAATCTTAAGGTAGCTAGATCAATTGTGAATCTGGATGCTTTTGAGGAACACTCCTCCTCAACAACTCCTTTCCATCATGACAATGATGGTTAAAAGAAAAATCCCATAACTGGACCATCAGGCCCCACTTGAAGAGAGTAGAGAAGAGATGAATAATACTTTAAGCTCACAAGAGGCATTATGTTAATTTGAAATTTATCTGAAAAGCACTTTGGCACAGGTTCAGCTCAGAATGAGCACCCTATGTTAGCAGAGCACTTCAGATCATGTTTAAATCAAACTCTGCTTGGGATGGAATTTCTTTACACATTCTGGCAAGCAAGTCCCAAGATGGGCAGACCCACACATACAAGCACATGTGCAAACACAGCCTTTGTGGCACAGCCTATCTATAGCTATTTTCTATAACACCTTTTTCAGAATATGCAAAATCCAGGCCAGTAAATGACATCGGGGCTCAACCATTTTTTGAAATGGATTTGGCTTTGATGTAAAAAGATAAGTAAATAATTTGGCATTTGTAAATAAAAGCTAGGAAAATGCAGAGGCACTCGAAACGGCTCTAAAAAACACACACCATCACTTAGGGCTCCTGCACTTTAAAAGAGCGTGTACAGTCAGGAAGTTACTTTGCAGAACATAATTACAGGTTTTTAGTGAAATCTCCATGAGGTCATAGAGGCAGTGAAGGGTGGGAGGCTCAGGCTGGAGCACTCACTGCACTCTAATTAATGCATTTATTCCTTTCTTCACAAAGAATGTGACAGGTAGAGACATAAAGAAAGGAAATGAGGATGAGTTTGGGATATCAAGAAATGCCTCAGCAGGCCAGCTGGTTTCTTTCTCCACTAAGCAATTACGGGGTTGCAGCCAGGGGTGCTGGGCCACTCAGTTATGATGGGAAAGGACAGGGCTGAGGGGCTGCTTACAGGTAATGAAAAATAGACACAAATTCTTCTAGAGGACATCAATACCCAGTATCTGCCAATATCAATGTGACTGCATGTCCAAATCTCCTAAACAGCTTATGGGAAAGCCTGATCTCTTTCATCTGGAAGTTCCTCACTCTGTTGATTCAGTAGGCTACTGGGTGGGTTGACCATGTGGAGCACTGCAGAGGGACTCTGTGGGACTCCTGCTCGTCCCAGCATGCCAAAGGACCAGGAGATGCTCCTGGTAAACAGTAGACAGGGTTTGGGATGGGAGACCGTCACAAAATGCCTGGGAACCATCTTACTCAAAGGGAATGGTCAAGTCAAGACTTGCAGCTTCACTGTTTTGACTGTCTGTCTTTTTTCCTGATTTGTTGTTGCTGGAATGGAAAGTCCCAAGCAAGGATTATCCTCAGCCCCAGCCAGAGTCCAGAAGGTAGAATGAAGACATCTAGCTTCCCCTCCAGGAAGTAACATCAAAGTAACACCAAGTTTCAAGTGTGAGGGTAGATCCAGGGCCCAGGTCAAAGATTTTGGGTTTAAATGAGCTGGAAGAGAAGGAGCTGCTGGGGAGGGATATGTCAATGGTGCGGTGTCAGAGGAAGGGAGTCATCAACAGCCAGTTGGGAATCAATTGCAACTTTTAATGTCTGGAGCCAGTCTGAGACACTTCCATCATAGCCCTCCTTAGGAGGATATCTCTTTTCTTCCAGGGTGAAAGCATGACCTTACCCAGGAGTTAAACCTCACATCTGCTGTTACACTCAAAAGAAGCAGCAGGCATCACACCTTGTGTCTTACTTTAACCTCTGCTGCATTTCACATTCCTTGGCCTAATGAATTCTTTCCTTCCCCCCTGCAAACTACTTACTGAGGCATCAAATGCTCAAAATATGCCTCTGTGGTTTTGTTCTGCGATTAGAGACGTTCCCTTTTGGCATGTAAATCAAAGGATAAGAGAAGAGGCCCTGACGATTTTCAAGAGAGGTTATGAAAATGAGGGGCAAAACCCACCTTTGTCCCCCTGGCAGTCTAAGCTACTATACAAGATATGGTCTTCATGATAGTTTTGATAAATAGAATAACAACAACAAAAAAGATCAAGATAGGAAAGGAGAAATATTGATAGTAATGAAATCATCATCACTAATTCTTTAAGAGAGAACGTGCCAATGGTCTGCAAGCCTGGGGCAAGCTTGTATGTACCTGGCAACCATCATTTAAATAAATTGAGAAGTCACCATCTCTGCAATTGTGAAAGATCTCTTGAATGTTTTAATTTGATCAAGTATATTGTTCCATTTCAATGCTAGGCAGCATTTCAGTCAGAACACTGTGTTTATTAAGGACTTGTGATTTCTGCTTATTATGTAGGAAAGGAACTTCAGTAGTGGAAAAATAATTTAGCTGAAGAGGAACCCCACAAAGCAATGAGTTGTGGTGAAATATGAAAATCAGGTAACTAAGTGCTCAGTCAAGTTTATGCCACCACAATGTTTCATCTGAATGAGACTGGTTTTGGAAAATTATCTTACTTTTTAATGCATAATGTTGACATTTTATTTTCTTTCCCATAAACATATAGTGACCTTTCAAGAACTGGGCATTAGTTTCAGTATTACCAGATATCCAGAAAGAAAACAGATACTATTCCAAGTAACAGTATGCTAGAAGGTTCTCAGACTGGCTCCAGATGTTTAAAGACCCAACTGATGCGATGATATAGAGAGAAGAAAAGTATTGTCAGCAAAACAAGACCTTTCTGGAGACACAATGCTGTGCAAGACGTTTAACTCTTTTTTCCAGCAAAATGAGAGAGAACACCAGGTGGGAATCTGCCATTCCTATCCAAACTGCGCCCTTACATTACCGGGGTTATTTCGGCTACGAGCGCTCCTGTACGTAATATCACTTAGACTCCCATAAGACAAATGTACCTTCAGTTTTGGTTGCCTTCTGAAATAGAAGCACAAGCAAAACATGCCTGCTAAGAAGTATGGGGAACTCATAAGAAACAGATGAACATGCTTCCTTCTTCGGAAAAAAAAAAAAAAAAAGGAGACTAATGTTGCTGCTATTACCTTGGTTACCTGCACATAACAGATGGTCAGTTATATTTGCTACCTACCTACAGCCAAAACAGGTATTCCAAATAGCTTTGTTTACTAATCCTAAATACAGGAGTAGCTGTTTTTATACAGTAGTAAATTTTAATTAATTAGAATCTGATTGCTGAAATTATTTTTCACTTTAGTGCTATATCTGATGCAAATGTTTCACTTTCAAAAAGCTCATGCATTTATATTATCTGAAAAGTGTAGTATTTATTCGTGTTTTATATGAAATAAAGTCAAAAGCTTATGGATTGAGGTAAACAACTAGATCAAGAGGATATTTTATAAATGGTGTAATAGAGCTTCTGGCAGGCTTGTAAGACCTCTGTAAGCACTGCTTGCAGCATCTAAAATTCACTCTGAATGTATGAGGTTTAAGTTGTAAAAACTCCCAGCAAATAGTTTGTGCAAGTTCTACTATACAGGAACATGTAGGAAAACATGATTATATAGAATACCATCAAATCTAATTAAAAACAGAGGGAGAAGGCCAGTAAAATCAGGCTGGTGAAATATTAATGTACTTAATGCTGGAATGAAACATATATATCATGTGAGATTTAATTCCAGAGTGTAGAATTTAAATGCCTGAAAAACGGACTCAATCTATAGAAATAGAATTAGCAATTCCAATAAAAAATAGATGCTCTGAAGGAAAAGTTTTCTGTCCTTGGCTAGAATTCATCTAGGCTGGTCTACACCGCTCTCCAAAACCATTTAAACTGGGTAAATGCTCTGCTAAATTCCCATTATCCTGACGGTCTCATTAGAAATGGAAGGCAGTCCTCTCCGAGTGATACAGCCATCATTCTCTCCAGTAAGAAGAAGATGAAATAAGGTTTCCTTTGCAGTTGCTGCCCCAGTGAGTGACTGTGTTTGCCCCCCCTGAAGAAAGGGAGAAAAAAATGTAATTGAATCACACCCTGAATTTTCTGACTCCTTGGTAGGGTGGCAAGAAAGTGTGCCACAGTCCACAGTGCTTCCCAAGAATGATGTGTGGGCAGAAAGATCCAGTGTACCTCCTTAAAAATGGGAGAAATTCTTCAGAAAAGCAGAGAAATGAACCTGTGTGAGTGCACTCCTCGAGCAAGGAAGTCACCTGAAAATGCAGGAGTACTCAGTGGGAAGAGTGATGACGGATGTAGTGGCAGCTCCCGCCTAAGATCCCTCCTAAGCAGCCCAATCACTCTGAGGACTTACCAAAGTTTCATGGCTAATCATGCTCTATGTGACAGGAGGAATCACATTTGGGGAATAAAAGTTTTGAATGTACCGCTTGCAATTTTCCACTTCATTTCTTGCCTGCCTGCCCTTGCTACCCCCTGGCTCTCCGGGAGTGATTAGCAGTTATTTACTAACACTCTCCCTCTGATTTCCTAGCAATTGCTGATGCTGTCATCTACAAAATATTCATTTTAAATGTGAAATGAAGTAAGTGAATGAATTGCACTACCGCCTTGTGTGTCAGCTGTTGTGGCAGAAATCTTGGGGAATTTAAAGTGCCTGAGACAGAATTTCCACTGCCAAGTCTCTCCGCCGAAGGTGCAGTATCCAATTTTGCACTTGGTGATTACTTCCTTACAAATAGCCTCTTTCTGCCTAATCCCCAGCATTACAAGCAGCTGTCCCTATGCTGGAGTCATCATCCTACACATTTGTATTCCCGTGCTCCCTTGCTGATGATTACAATCATCTGTATAACGCTGACCATTCATTGAGCAATGGTCATACCTGAGGCTGTGGTGGTGTTTGTTCCTATCTCTCTGGTCAGGCAAGGGAAATGAGATTGTTTAGGCTAGATGTTCTCAAACTCGGGTACAGCTGTGCCAAAATGAGAAGTGTCTTGTATCATCAAAGCGATGGTCTCTGTTTCCCTGAGTGATGCCCTGGGCACTGCACTGCCCACGCCGTCTCTCTGTGCCAGGTCATCACCCTGCTGGTGCTGAGTCCCAGCTGCCTGCTCACCTCCATCTCTCAAGCTTTTTCAGAGTTGCAGCTTCTTGAGTAGAGTCCTCTCTTAAAAACGGAGTCAGGAGGATGTGATCTTGAATATACAAGTTCATGTTGGTTTCTTTCAAGCCTCCTTTGTTTAACTGAGGCTGAATTATGAAATTATTCAGACTATTTGATAACCTACTCTACCCTCACTGTTTCTTTCTCTGTCATCCTCCATAAAGTTTTACCATTGGTGAATATCATTTCCTACCATGTCCTAGTTGCCAGCTACTCACAGCTTTGTTTTATAAGAACTTATCAAACTTATTAACTAAAATATTGAATGGAAGTAATTATGCTCTAATCCTTCAGTTCCTTAGTAGTATTAAAGGAACTCTGTTTGGGCTCCCCCTAAACTTAGTGTGCAGTAGGAGGTGCCAGGCAACATGTCCTTAGACTTCTTCCTTGGCCTTTTGGCATATTGCACAATATTAGCTGTCTCCTGGGGTCTACCCACATTTCAAGGCACATCACAAATGACCCTCAGATTTTGCTAGCCAGTGGTCTTCATGGCTATATGGTAGCATGGAAGATCTGAGGCTTACAGATATTTGTATCTAGGGTAACTGATCTTAAATAATTTATTGCCTCTAGACACTGTTGAGCTTCCTGCTTGTCTACTACACACCCTGATTTTTCTCATATATATATATATAAAGATTGACTCCAATATTATTAACAGCTTTAATATTTCCAGCTAATAAGTGCCTATTGCTAGAATGTCTTTATTATTTTTGTTCTTTATATAACTTAAGAAACCCCTTATTCTCATTGTCCTTCAACTTTCCTCTGATATCCTCTGCTCCTTTTATCCATCTTCAGTATTTTATAATTCCTCTTTTCGATTGAGTGTTATCTTCCCCTTTCATGTTACACGTATTTTGTATTTCATTTCTACTGCACAGACTGTTTTTTCATTTCTAATTGCTACGTTTACTTCACCACTGAAGCTAAGCTTTCAGGAAAAGTTGGGGTTTTCCTTGATCATGGAAATGCATCCTTTTGCTAACCTAATGAGCTCTGCTTAAAAAGTTCCAAACTTCCCTGTTTCTAGGTTTTCCTACCCCATACATTTCTGGTCAACAGTTTCTTCCACTTTGGGACACCAGGCTTTCCTTGCTGGAACTGTCCTTTATTTGCCTAGCTTTGACAAAATGAAACCATGATCTAGTTCCCAGGCAACCATGTGCTTCCTATCCAGTGACGGATTTATTTTGATTCAAAGCAGGGGTGGGTGAGTATGTCTGGTGAAACGTCCTCAGTGCTAGTTTAAGTGCCACAAAGACCATCCGCCTTTGTTTAAATTTCATGGCTGGCTGTCCTGGTCCTCTGGTGATACTTTCAAAACTACGACCTCAGGTATTCACCTGATGAGTCTGCCTTTGCTTTACAGACCATTGCTGATGGAGCAGCTCTGTCCCCTCCTGTAACTGGAGCTGATATTCAATGGCTCCGAGATAAAGAAAAATATTATTCTATATCCCCAGCTGGAACTTTTCATGTCAACAAAGGCTTGAGGAGGGGGGGAATCAGCTAATTTGGTCCTTCCCAATAGTCTACGGCTGATAGCCAGCTACGGAGAAGCTATTGCAGAACATACATATATGGCAGTGAGGTGCAGGACAGGAACATACGGGAACCATACCTCCTCCATGACTTCCTGAGCTCCAGCCCGTAGAAGCACGGCTGTGCAAGACGCACCAGGACCCCCAAGGTTTTCACCATTTCCTTTCAAATACTTTTCTTAGCCATTTCCTGGAAAGCCACTATATGTATTTTACTCAGTCCCGTCTGCAATACTTATAGCTTCATTTAGTTTTAATATAGTTATAAATGGGCTGTAGCGGCCTGCTTCTTTTAATAACTAAGTAAATGAAACCCTGTCTGTAATAATAAATGAACCATCCATCTGGGAGGCCTCCAGTAAAAATTTCAACAGGTATTTATTGCTCCTTTATGTAAACAGTACTCTGGACAATACAAGTGATTATACTCTCTGTCAGCCCTGTCAGGAAGGAGACAATGTAGTTTTGGACAAGGTTCCATAGCGTACACATTGACTTTACAGGTTTATTTGACTAGATGATGAAGAAAAAATTATTAAAACAAGAAAATAAACAGACAAGAACCCGGCTGGCTACTGTGAAAGGGAGGATAACATCTCTTTTAAAGATACGAGCTGTGAGGATAAAATATAGAAAATCGACAGGTCCATGGTGCAACTGACTCCTCACAACTCCAGAAGCTTCATAGACACTCCCCCCCACCACTGCGCCACTCCAAACCAACTCCCCTCTCCAGAATTGGAAGGAGTTTCACTGTAAAACCAATGTTTTATAGACTTTAAAATATATTGTGCCCTCACAGGTTCTCATGGTAGAGAAGGGTGGTGTCTCGGGACTATTCCCAATATGGGTGCCAGGGGTGGCACCATGCTATCCACCCCCAAGCATCATCCCTTTCACTCACAGACACTGTTGCTCACACACTGGAAAGGGCAGTGGCATGACATTTTTGCAGTAATGAAATTTTAATTAAAAAAAACCTCATTGCCAAAATCATCTTCATACCACTATTATATTCCAGCTCCTAATTACCTGCCATTACATTCTGCTATTGTTGAAATAATACAATGTCAGAATATATTGTCAAATAATTAATTCAGTGTGTGGCAAGAGCGGGAAAAAAAAAAGAAAAAAAGAAACAGAGGGCAGAAAGACCTGAAAGCTCATGTATGGCCAGACTGATGTACCATCACTTGATGCTGAGGAGTAAGCTGTAGAGAGTTCTGTGCATTAAATACATAGGGTCTGCTGTGATTTTTATAAAAATTTCCAGCACTCAGATTTTTGCAGGAATGGGCTTAAACCTCTCCCATGAGCAGGTTTCTCAATGCCTTTCATTTGCAGCCAAGCTAGGCACAGAGAAAAACACATTTTTTTCCTTATGAGGCAGACTACAAAAGGAAAGCAAAGCTCTCTGGCCAAAACACCGGGCAGCATTCTGCCTCATGGGGCAAACAGATCTCTGCTCATTATGGAGACCTGAGCCCTGTGTGCTCGACTCAGAGAAAGGGGTAGCGCTGCTCCTGAAGGGGCTGTCTTCACGGACAGGGCATTTCCAACATCTTTACTAAGCTCAGCACACTAACCGACCTATTAGAAGATGGTGCATTAGTGATAGCATTCTCTTTTCGCCTCTCTGCTTTTGTGGTGATCACAAGATGCTGAAAGGGAGAGAAGGTAATCCCAGCCATCTCCAAATTGACATCAGTCCCACCAAAACACAGGAGTTGTCCGGTTTTCCTGAAGATGAGCTGAGGGAGACAAGGGCTGCTCAGGCAGTGCCAGGGCTCGGGGCAGAGGCGCTGCAGGGAAAGGGGAGCTGGAGGCACCTGGAGCGAGCACATGGCCACGAACTTCACTGCTGGGGTGGGGGGGAGGGCAGGAAACGCATGCAATTTGCAGCGGTCAGCTTAATTCCTTTGCTTCACATTGAGCGGCACTGAAGGGACAGCTGTTCATGTGGGTCCTGATAATTCAAACTGCATTTTGCAGCTCTGGTCCAGGTGTGTGCTGTGGGCTTCCTGGCACAGCCCCTCAGCTGCCCTGTGGCCTGACTGGCACCAAGCACTTCTGGCCTGCTTGTTTCACTTTGAGATAACCCTTTCTAGGAGTCCAAGTGGGAAATTCCTCTTCCTTAGAAATAACCTTCTTTGGACATTGCAACAGCTGAAATCATCAGCTGAGGGCTGCTTCTGCAGAGAGGGGAAGGGCTTTACTCCCAGCACTCAGATCCTGCATGTGCTGTGCAGAAATACCCTGCCTAGACTGCAATATACATTAAAAAAAAAAAAGGCAGTATGTATTTTTTCCTTATTTCCTTCCTTTTTGGACAAATTATAAAGATAGCTCTCAAACAGTAAACCATGCTGTATCTCCTTTCTAATGTCTCTTTTTAAATATACACAAGGGAACAACTCTCATAACTCACTCGACACGCACTATCTTATGAGTTATAGGTCAGCCTTCTGCGCACAGAGTGTGTGTTGCACTTCTACACACTGTTATGAATTTTCCATCCCTCATCATTCATATTGTGTCAGAATATCTATTACAAACCCCTGTTCGCAAGAAGGGCTTCTATTTTCCCCCCTCATTTTATCACTGCTCTTAAATTTTCTTCTGGACACCAGCTTGGCATGTCGGCAGTACCATGCTGGCAGTTTCTGAGAAAAAGTCATATTCAAAAATCATATGTGAGGGATGTAATGTCACTTCCAAAGAAATAACCTTTTTTAACTAATAGAAGTAGTATATAAAAATGAATTAGACACTAACGTATTCTGATTGCCAAATTCTACCACCCAGCTACTAACTACCACAACCATCTTGTAAAAAATAATTGTCTAGAAGTCTAAATGATGTCTGATAATGCTATCTGCCATCCTAAATCTTTGGAAATGTTGAGTCATCTTGAGAAAAATGTTGACAATACTTTTTCACAAAGGCTCGAGCACCCTAACACTTGGATGTTAGAGCATGGACGAGGCTCTAACTAGAGTCTTGTGTGAGGAATTTAGAGTTGAGAGGAATTTTCTGACAATAGTTCAGCCATCGAGAACAGTGTGAGGATTGGCCAAAATGCTTGGCAATTGCTAAATTTGAGAAAAGTGTTTCCCCAAACAACTAAAAAAGTTTAATTTCTATGTAAAATGATTAATTTAAACATTTCTGATATGTTATGCTTTCATTTTCTGCTTTCAAAAACACCACTTTGAAATATGCTTTTATCTAGTGCTATAACAAGGCTGCCCAAGTGTTTTCTGGAGTGAGGTAACATAAATTAAACAGCTCTAAGTGTATTTTTTTCATTTTGCTGAGAAAATTAACAAACTACGTGTTTTCAGTTTACCCATATGATTTTTTATTGTATCAAGCAAAATATAAAACACCCACGCTGATTCAGAAGTTAATTTAATTCAGTATGCAAAGTACCGAAAATAACCTTGGTTTGAGTTTCATATGCATCCACAAAGCATACTGGCTTCTGTCATTTTTTTCCCACTCACTGGTTACTAATTGAAGCTTTCTGTGAAATACTTTTTTTTTTTTGTCATCAGCTGTCAGACTGCCAGCCATAGGGGCAAACAGCTATATGACAGCAGTATTGTAAGCAAGTGTTGATATGAACCAAGCACGCAGGAAATGAATTCTCAGATTGTTACATGACAGAAATTCAAGGATTTGGTTATTTGCTTGTTTGTTCATTCGGTTTTGGTTTTTGGTTTTTTTTTTTTTTTTTTTTACAAAATCAGATTGGGATTAAGACCACTTCCTCAAATCTGCTCCATTATACAATAGTTTGGTTGGTTTGTATGTTTGAAATTTATTATTATCTGATAGTGATTTCCCAGGAACTGAGCTCTACATAGTCTCCTGCAGGATCTATCTATGGCCTCCACCTTTGAAAAAAAATGGCATTAAGTATCATTTAACTTGTTACTATTTGACGCCAGATCAAGTCCAATCAAAGCAATTTATTATTTCAGAGGTGCTTTTGGGCGTGGAAGTAAAATATGCAGGACTTAATATTAACAGATCTGTGGGCAATTATCTGTGTGATATTTAAGTAAGAATAAACCCTACAGATAACAATGTGTTAATTTAGTACAACTGCAAATAATTAGAAAGCAAATATTGTGTCTATATCATGCAATATATATTTGAAAAGTCATATACGGGGATGAAACTTGACTTCTAAAGAATTCAGTTTAGTAATAACAAAGTTAATGGTCAAAAGTGGATCTCCTAAACTAAATATATTGGGTTAGTTTCACCACCAGTGTCACTCTAGTAAAACCAGTTTCATCAGCAATTAATTTAGCACACTCTATTACCTTCAAGGCAAATGATTTTTTACTGATAAAATACTTCAGATGCACATAGTTTATCAGGCACTTAAATATTTTTAGTGCACCGAAGATGGCAGAGACGGCTGATGAAAATACTGAATAAAATAGACAAAATGAAGGAGACTGACAATAAAGACCTTTGAAATATGTAAATAACTTTCCAGAAGTTCTATAAACCTTTGGACTATCTCCAGCATAGTCTTTATTAGTCTAAAGAAATCAATCTGTATTTTTCAGTGTACTACTATCTTTGCATTAACAGCAGAAAAGTATTTACTGTTCCAAAGATGCAGCAAACAGCCCTCACTACATATTTTTATAAATGTCTCATGCTTGAAGTTTATACACAATATAAAGCAGTAGCAGGGAAGAACTGGGAGTGAGCAAAATGTCTGCCAGAATTTTCTTACTGATACTTTCCCCAACTAAACAGCTGGAAGTTACTTCTAGCTGAACACCAAACCATGAGAACTTCCTTTCCTTGTTACCAGGATCATTTACTAGTATGAAGTAGGACCAATCCCATCAAGGCAGGTACCAATTAATCATGGGGCTGCGTTCTGTAAGAGAATTTTCTAGTGAGAGATCTCTGTGTAGGTACATTTCCCAACACTCTGTGAGGTCAAAACTAAACAAACTGTCATTATTCTAATTCAACTGGAAAGAGAAAGCCGAGACAAAAAGATTGACTGTTTTTTTTCCAAAGTCATGCTGTTCAGTTTGATCCAGAACTGGGCAAGGAACCTCTAGGTCCCAAATGGGAACACATTGGCATTGCCGCAGATGTACCCAGGACCCAACATCTAATGCTGTTCAGAGCCTACTTTACCTTTGGAGCCAGTGGTAAGAAGAATTTTGAAGTCAAAGAAGGCCGAAGACAATCTGGGAAGGCAAGGGGTGCCGAAACAGTGTCTTTCTACATACGACAAGATCTTTTTTATCAGAACACAGCAGAACTATTGGAGCAGAACATGTTAACATTGTAGTGTCTGTACCTCTCTGGCAAATACGCATTCCTGACTGAAATGGGACAAGCAGGTTTTACGTAAAGAATGCATTTATTCATCTGTAAAATGTTACAAATAAAAAATAAAATTGGACTGGACGATTTGAATTTCTTCCAGAAGAACCCGTAACATTTGACCTCCTTTGGTATTTTAAATCAAAATTTGATTATTTTAAGCTACATGTGAGAGATCATTCACTCCTAACAAGGATTTGTTATATTGCTTGTTTAGAGTAGGATTAAATAAACTTTGGTCACGCTGGGACTGCTAACTCCTGACGTTCTTTACTGCTATGTTCATGCAGTTATTAACTCCTAACAGTCTTTGGTTTGGGCTGTAATTGCTCCTTCCATTTGTTCTCTTGAGATCTGAAACTGCTTTCAGATCTGCACTTTACATACTTGGGTTTTGGTGGATTTCCCCCCCCCATCCTTCTAAAAGTTATGACAATTTGTTGCGAGTTATTGTCATGAGATATGAAAAAATACATTTCAGCAGCTGTGTGGAGCAGCAGCAGATTGATGCCTTCTGCACCTCCGCTTGGCACCACTGGGGCTGTGTATGGGATGCCAGCTGCAGCTGAGGTGATGGTGCCTAACCGCCTGTCAGCCAGGGATGGGGTCTACTTCCGGCACGGTGCTCTGTGCAGGGACCAGATCTGTCCCCAGCTCAGCACCAGTGCGGCTCTGTGACTGGGCAGACAGGCAGGCACACCCCAATTCAGCCAAAACCAAGTGCTGTGCTGAGGGATGTCCTCTGTCATACCGAGAAGGGGTGGGTGAAAATTGGCTTGGAGGAGTGCCCATGGCCTCTGGGTTGCTCTGGGGTCTGACTGCTTAAGGATGAAAAGGAGCAGTGCCCATGGTTTGCACGGGTCTCGGGGCCACTTCAGCTTCTGAAATACCAAGGACAGAGGCTCCTCCCCACAGCCTCAGCGCTGGGGCTGACAAGGCTTAAACAGGGACAAGCGGTACGTGCCCTTCTCTAGCGGTTATGGGTCCGGGTCCATCCCTGAGGAGTGCCTACAAAAGACACAGTCCTTGCCAACTGGGGCAAAGGACAGAGTCATGCACGGCCCAAAGAGCAAGTGACAACCACACTGGGGGCTTGAAAAGGTTGAAGACCTGAGTGCCTAGCTGTTGAACAACAAGCATGGATAAACAAACAGGCCATAGCCCCGTTTTGGAGGTTCAGGCATGACAAAAGACTCTTGGGGGTGGGTGGGCTTTGCTCTGACACCGGTCCTGAGGTGTAAATGCCCTCCAAAACCCGAGGGCAAGAAGAGGTAGGTGAGCAGGCGCTAGCACACCCTGTGGGGTGTCACCCCTGCATGCTGGCAGAGTGACAGCAACCATGCTGGTGCCAAGCTGCTCTCCGTCCTTCGAGGACCATGCCTCATCTGCTGTGCGAAGATTGAAAGCTGGGAAGGAATAAGGGGGAAAGTACCAGCGAGAGCGTGCTTTGTGCTTTTAATTATTAGCATCTTCGGTTGTCTTCAAAGACAGTGATGCTGCTGTATCACATTAGCTCCTTGTATAGGTAATGAATGGGAGCTGCATACTGTGAGCATTAGAGCATCAACTCAAAGAGATTTAGGGGGGAAAAAAGGATTATACACACTGAAAAATAAATGTATGCAGCCTGGCACATTCAAATACATCTCTTCTTCAGAATACTGATTAATGTTGCATCAAATCACAATAAAAATAGCCCCTAAGGCTCAATTTCCTATTTGGAAAAGGGTAATAATGATTAGCTTTACCAACAATTCTAGCAGCTTTGAAAGGAGCCGTGTGTTCAAAAGAAGTAATAATGACCCAAGAAGGTCATTAGTTTGGGGATATTCTGCTGGACCAGCACCAAATCTCCTATGTCACTTTCTGCCTAACAAATCATACAGCAGGGTGGACTTTCATCTGTGGGAGCTTCAGGCATATTTGAAATTACTTAAATGAATGTAATTGCAAAGTAATTTTATTCCACTGTTTCATAGAAGTTGCCATGCTCTGCCAAAGGCAAGACCGGGAAGCCCTTGAAGGACAGGAGGCTGCTGAGAGGGTTATATTTTTCCAGGTCTTCTCCACTTTTCTGCACCAGAGGATTCACATCATCTCAGCAAATATCCCATCACACAAAACCACCACCAGGCAGTGGACCCCTGATTTATACCACTGGCACTTAGTCTCAGCACCTGATGAGGTGCTAACTATAGCAGGCCTGGGTGACATGGCTATAGTCCTAGAGGTAATTTCCTACACCTTATTACCACATAATAATGGTTTCTTAACAACCAGGCTAATCAAGAACTAATGAGGCACTAAAACATTTTAAGGAACAATGAAGGATTTAAAAATTTCTCTTATGTGTTTTATTTAAAAAGCAATTCATTTACCAGTTACTGCCCTTACTTTGGAGTCATATAAAAAATCTTGGCACTTATCAAATGTATCAGCTGAAGGGGTTCATACATCTACCAGTTATTTACTCATGTGGGGCTGCACATAACCACAGAACTGAAGGAAACCTAAAGGGAGCAGAACCGATTTGGGCTCCATCCGCCTCCCTCATATCCGTCCATTTGTCCTTCTGCTCATGTGCTTCCCTGCTTTCACAGGGTAAGCCTGTTCGTCCAATGGTGAAGTGCAGCACCAAAAATAGAACCAAGTCAGCTCAAATTAACGTAACTGCCAAAAGGGGATTTTGCAATATCTCTGGAAAGATAGGACTGCCTTACCGCCGCCCACCCCAGCCCCCGCCGAAGCAAGTGTGCACTTTAATGGGGGAGCCATCCTTGATAGAAGTGTTTGAGAAACTCAGAGTGAAGTGGGGGGGAAAAAAATGTGCGGGTAATTTATGCTAGTAAAGGATTTCATATCAGTGACTCAACACTGAATTAAATCCTGAAAGTATATGCCTTTACCACCAGCTTGAAAGGGATAATCAAAACAAAAACACATTCAAATGTGACTTATTTTTTAAAACTTCCTTCTCTGGTGAAAGGATGGGGGATATATCCCACTTTTCTGAAAAAAATATCCAAATAGATCATTCTGTGACAGATAACTGTAATAATCATTAATTCCACTGCTGACATTGAAATTAAACTGATTCCCAACATAATGGATGAGTAAATACCACATCAGATATTCACAAATGCTTCCACATTTCCTATGCAATCAGAAAAAAAAGAACTCCCTCATTAAATAATACACTGACAGAAAAGGCAATTTGATTAAATAAACCTATCTGCCAATCATGCTGAAAGTTATAAAAGGAAAGCACTTTGTAGCTAAGTAAAACTTTTCTCCATATTAATCTCTCTCTCTCCCCCTGGTCTGGTTTTTTTTTGGTTTTTTTTTTTGTGATTCTTTAAAGAGAAGTAATAGAAAATTAAGTGCCCCAAAGGAAGACCAGGGCAATACCTAGGCACCTGTCAATGGAGTTAAAAGTTAGTCTTCAGCCCAGTGATTTACCATGAGGCCAATATGACATGATGGAGGAAACAAGGGACAAAGGAGAAAGCAGCAGGTGACAAGGCATATGCACTAATCCAGGAACTTGAGCCGCTGTCATTATATACAGTATATACAACAGTATCCCTTGTTGTATCTATCTCTTATTTCTTTTCTGTTTTTTCAAGAGACACGGTAACGTGTTGTGGGGTAAAAGCGGAGAAGAGGAGGGCCAGCAGATATGCTGGGGAGCAAGGAGAAATGAGGCTGCAGGTGATGAACCTGACAAAACCAGGGATGGGATGGTAGGACAGCAGCAGAAAGGGTGCAGCAAGAAAGAAAAAGGAAGGAAAGAAAAGCAGAAGGGGTGGTGGATGGCATGGGACAGACAGTAGGTAACAAGACAGAGAAAGAGAAATCAAAAATCAACCCCTTGTGTGTAGGGTCTGAGGTTCCTGAGGATACCTGGAGAGCAGACAGGCACATGGGGCTGCAGAGGCACTCCCCAGGGTTTGTACTACTTGGGCTCCCCTCCAGCCTGTTCACAGAGACCTCACTGCCAAAGCAGCAAACATATTCTCCTGTAGGAGCAAAGGAGGCCACACTTTACCCAGCTGCATTCCAACAACCATGGAGTTAATTTTTCATGCTATTTAATTTCACCAACTCTGTGGGCTGAGGAAAGGGGAAGAGTTGTGTAAGAACATGTGATGGGTAGAAAGTCTATGAACGTCACTATGTCTGGTGGCCAAAGTTGGGAACGGGGCCTGGCAACTCCCTCTCCTTGGCTTCGGGAGGCAGCAGCTTCTTAGGACATCAAATAATTAACTGAGCTGCAGAACTGCAGGATAAGATTCCTGCAGTTGCTTCTCTGTTGGAAACCAAGAGTGTCAGCCTGGACCACTCTGTTCTTGGTGAGTCTTTAAAGCTAATGCAACTCATGCAGAAGATGTTCTTTGAAAAGAACCAGAGATTTATTTGGATAAAACTTTGAGTGGATGACAAGTGCATGCAAGAAAATAAGATGAGGTTTTAATTTTTCTGAAGTACAAAAACATAAGCAGCTTGAGCAAGACGTATTTGCTTTCCAGCTAGGCGCCAAGGCTTTTATGTTCTTCAGGGCACAGAAAGAGTGGTTCTCACAGCAAATTCATAGCTTTGCAACATCATTCACAGCTTTGCAACACCATTGATGCTAAAGATATACTTGGCCACTTCTGATGGATAAAAATAAACGCAAAATAATTTTAAAAGGAGGGCTGTTGCTTTTTATAATTTTTCCATAATGCCTGGAGATGATGGTTATTAAGTCATCCACCCACTGCTGTCTAAAGGAAATACATGCAAGTTGGGAAAAATATCAGTATTTTAGGTCCTTCTACCAATCTAACCTTCACCATCCAGCTTTGTGCCCACCTCTCAATGTTTATGCGTTATATATGTCTTTGTAATTGTTTAGTCTGATGGGTTACATGTAATAATGAAACTCCTAAAATCCTGTCTGCTGACAAGTCTTCTGTTACTGTATCTCTAATCTTCCCCTTTCTCCCTTTATTCCACTGTCTCCCAGGCTCCGGAGCTGGAAATTTGCTTTCTGAGTCCTGACTACTCAGCATCAGCCCCAGGAGGCTGCTGTGGGTGCTGCAGGGCTCCTTACGTTAGCATGCTTCCTGCAGAATGGCATCAGCCAACCACTCTTAGACAGCAATGAAACCTAAAGGAAAGGCAAGGAGAGGTTTCTTTCTCTTGAATACAAAGCCTGAAAAAGTAAAGCTTTTCAGAGGAGGAAAGGATGCCCCTCCCGAGTGACCGTCTGTCTCCTGGCCTTACTTGGTGCTGGACTGTTTCCTCTGGGATTACTGTGCCACGGGATGCAATGGTCAGCGTGCTAGTGGCAGCTGTGAGGGATGGAGTGAAGAAGCAGACCTCTGCCCTGACAAACACAGGCTCTACTTGTTTTTTCCCTTGAGTCCTTCCACATGCAGTCACTCTGTAGCTGGCCACTTCTTCGACACGTCTAAGTCATCCTGCTTTACTGAGACTGCTCAGAGTAAAGCATGCAGCTCACAGGGAAATGTTCTTGAACTGAACTGGAGATGGGCGTCACAGCATAAACATGTATCTAGGTACTCTACTCTAGGTACTCTAGACCAGAAACTCTAGGTCTTTCAAAAAACAATAATGCTGAAGAAAGTCCTGCTAGGAAGCATCATGCTTATCTACAATTATTTGTGAGATCAAAACTTACTCTGTGACAGAGGAAGAGCCCAGGGTTTTTTTAACAGTTTGTGGCAAAAGGCTTCATCCTTTCTTCCACAGGAGTTTACAGAAAATGTTGTTGCTTATAGAGCTCACAAGTATTGAAGTTTGTGTCTCGTATTCCATTTATTGTATAAGTTACGGGGAAAACACGGATTTTTCATAAGCAGCCACACGGATTTTTTCTTAAGTCCAACAGTTAAAAATGGAACAGACCAGAGTGATGACAAATTATTTTTGAGCTTACATTCTATGATGTTCTGGAGTTCCCAATCAGATTTCCTCACTCTTTGGTGTACTGGGCCTCCATCTGAACTATGTCAAGGCAGGTCGCATGTCTGGGTTGCCTGCCTCATCTCCCTAGGGGACTTCAGGACAGAAGGCTCCCTCTAGGTCCCCAAAATTCAGACATCACAAATGGTACAAAAATTGGTCATTGAACAAGGTACAAAAGGGTAATTTGCCCATTCTTTGTCTGAATCATGCTATTAAATAGTTTAAAGAGATTATTTGTGCTTTGCTTTGACAGTAGGAAACTGATGGTGAATATACAGGATTTTCACCCATAACTGCACTAAATTCTAATACAATCAAATTCATAGTAAGTCCACATGCTTACCAGGTAACAGATCAGTTCTCTTTAATTTAGTATACCTGATCTACTGCACTTCTTGGAGTGTATCTCTGAAGAAATATGCTAAGAGACTCCTTCTCTCTACCTAAAGTGCTTACAGTTTGTGCCATGAAAGGAGGAATCAGCATAAATGAATCCTGACAAAATATCTTACAAAACTAATAAAAATCAGCATGCAGAAATGCCAGCTGTAATCGCACTATTTTGCCATTAAAAGTCTGTGGCCAATCAAACCATGTTTTGTTTTTTTTTTTTCCCCTTGGGAAAACTTAGCTTTTATCTTTGTAAGTCAGTGGTACAGTTGCCTTGATTTTGGAATCATCTGTAAGTATGACCCTTTTGAATCTCAGGAACAATATACCTCATCCAAACCTTTGTCCTGATTCATCTCCAGCTTTGATAGCTTCAATGTGTCACCCTGCTTGCTTGTCAAATCTATCATCAATTCTAAATTGCCAATAAATATATTCCACATCTCTTTCGGGAGAGGAAGCTTGTCTGCATGCTAAACAAAGCGCAGAATGCACAAAGCCAAGATACATGCCGAGATACAATATTCTCTCTCTTAAAATACCGCAGGTGAAATGATAATGTGGAAATATTCTTACCCTGAGGAAGGCAGACTCCAGTTGCAGCTTAGCAAATCAAACACCAGAAAACTTGCTTGCAATAACATCCTAACAAATCCAAAGAGTTATTTTTTCCCCCCAGTTAAAAAATATCCACACTCTGACATTTAATCCAAATCCAGAGATTAAGGCAAAAGAACTTCAATAATTTGTTTAGTTAGGTATGAAAAGTAATTTGTCATGAAACTGTCAGCTTGTTGCTGCAAAGGTTTAAAAAAATCATAGCTATTCATGGCTGAACAGTAGGACTTTTCCACATAAAAAAATTCACCATCATTTCAGATTTCAATATCTTTCTGTATTTTGCATAGTAAATAAAAAACTGTCCACCAAGCTTGCAAAGTCCCTTTTTTTTTTTGAGTTGGTCACTCTGTGGGAGAAACGGTAATTTCTTTAGATTTCCTTAATTTGATCTTCATAGCTGTAAAATAAGTTAAAAGCAAAACGAGGGAGTTCTAATTCAAAATCTCACTTTCTTGCAACTAAAAAAACAATATCTGTGTACCAACAAAGTAGAAAACTAAGGCATTTCAAATTCCAAAATCTCTCCATTCCTCGATGAGCTTTAGTGTTCAAATGTTAATAGGATGCCCGTTAAAAAAAGGAGAAAACCAAAAAAAACCCCAACATAAAAAAACTTGGCCTGTATTCAGGCTCAAGAGTCTGTGAAACAGACTTTTTCCATCCTATGACCTCAGTCTTAGGATTTCTCTTTTGCAAAATGCTAGTTATTTTTCTTGGCAGCTGGCCAGAACCCTGTATCTGTCTTTCTCCCTTTCTCGTCCTCCTCCTCTCCCCACCCACCAGTCGTGCACACACCTCTCCTCTTCCCATCACCCAGCCATTCACCCCCAGGACGAGGTAACCCCCTGCCTTTTGGCTGACGGGACATGGTGATGGTGTGGGAAAAAAATCAGGTTATGAGAGCCTGGAAGTATCGAACACTCCCAGTCTCCTTTCTCTTCCTTTGGACCTATTTTATTTTGTTTCCCTGCCTAAAAGCTCTCGGTAAAGCCAGCAGTCGCCTGCACCCAGCAGTGGAGGTGCCCCTGCTGAGCATCAGCCCCAGTGGGTTTCAAGTTGCAGCAGCTTTCGCCCAGGGTAGAGGATTTCCAAAACGTGTTACCCTGGCAACCAGGAATTTTAGCCCAGCAAAAACACCACCATGCACATCATGACTCCAATGTGTGAGACGCTGAGCTTCCATTTATCATTTTCTGCAGGGGAAAAATATGGAGCGGGGTCGATGGTGCCTGCCTGGCGGCATTTCCGACAAAATAGACTTCTTCCCAGGTATTTGAATCTTCTGATTTTCCTGGCATTCTCTCTTTAACCACTGTATTCAGAGCCGATATATAATACATTCAAAATTCTCAATTAGCCCCTTACAAATGACAAAGTCCAAGGAAAATAGTGCCTAAGAGAAAAATAATATGTTTTTGGTGCAACAGAGGAAAACTTTTCTTCAAGCATGATGGTATTTTAGTTAGTTAAATTGGTCAGCTTTACTCTTAAGTGACGGTAAATGAACACCAGTGTTACAGAAGCATTTTTGACTTACTTGGTATAAAATCCAAAATAATACTCAGCATTATAGAAAGTTTTCCAGCAGGGCAAAAGCTGCTGTTTTGAAGTGAGGGTTTCTCTTGCATTAGGTGACTTTCCCCTTCAGCTTTGAGCCAAGGGTGGCATCAAAAGGAGGGCAGCTTCCCATGGCTAATTAATTTTCTCTCCAGTGTCCAGAGTACAGGTGAAGTAAAGGTGAAGGTGCTAAACAAGAGGGCCTGGATCAAGGGGACTTTATACATAAAGCTCTGCGCTGAGCCCTACAGCGATAAGGGCACTTATCTCAAGCTATTGGCTCTATCCAGTAAAAGAGAGGGCTAGCATTTAAATATAGGACAGCAAAAGCCCTATTTCACCCCGTGTAAGTCAATCACAAAACTTCCTCAGACCTCAGAGGTGCTTTTATTTAGCACTCATCTACCCCTGTTCCTGTTGACGTCTCAGATAAAGCTTTCTTTTGTCTGACTTAAATTCAACAGAAGCTAAATTTTGTCCCAGGAAAACCATAGCTGCAATTAAGGTCAGAATGGGTTTCCAGGTATTTTCTTTCTAATGTGACCAAGTAAGGCTCATCTCATCTGCTTTCATGGAAATCATGCTTTTAAGATCTTTTTATATGACTTTATATTGTATTTAAAGATTTTTCACTTGCATCATCTTCGACTGCTGTGTATCTCTAATTTTACACAGTAAAAAAAATCACCAATACCAGTTCATTCTTTTTCCTTACCTTTGCTAAACCTCAAAGACAGATTCAGTCGAGACCTGTGTGAGCAAATGTCTTCCGAGAAAATGTCTTCACAGCATTTGAAGAAAATAGATTTGCTGGTATCAACTTACAATATTTTTTTGTGAACTATCAGCAGCACTGCACACTACAAATAATTAAAAAAAAAATCTGTGCTCAGAAGTTATGGTGTAATTGTATTTTTTAATGGTCTATATATTTAATACACAGAGAAACACTCTACATGGACTGAGGGTAATTCTTCAGGAAAGAGGGCAGAAAAAAGAACTTTTTCATGGGTATTTGAGAGCTGAGGAATGTATTTTAAAATCTTAGCTGTTCTTGCTGGACTGGCTGAGCAGAGTGACAGTCTGACAGCGTTAGGGGTTAGCTCTGCAAGCTGAGGCTCAAGTAAACAGGTGGAATAGTGCAATGAAACCAGCCTTCTTCTTCTGCCAGTGACTTGGTTAATGGATAAACACCAGACTTTCACTTCTGCAGTTTTCAAGATCTCTATTGCTCTGAAAAAACACTGCTTTCATTCATCATAGTAAGGCCCGTCCCCCCCTTTTTTAATTTATTTTTTTTTTTTAGTATGGAATGCAAGATTTTTCTCAGAAACATCAGAGATGTACAGACAGAAGAGACGCTGGTTTCTCAGAAGCAGTACATCTCAGAAATTAACTTAAAGGATGTAACTTCATATTATCTACCATCTTTTGTAAGTTGTGTTTCTCAGCAGAGGAGGGTCATCTGTGGCACGTGAATAGGTCGATATGCTCGTGACGATCCTCAATAGAAACTGTGGAGTTGCTAAAAGAGATGTTTCCAAATCATTGTCTAATGTGTCTGCTGCAGATGTCCTTGCCATCTAAAATGTCACAACTTCAGCTGTGGAAGACTGTTTGGGAAGTTGCCCTGGTATCTTAATCTGAAAGCTAAAATTGCATTTTACCCCGTAAAAGTTTGGGCAGTCCTCTTCTTGGAACTGACTTCCAGAGTTGCATGGATTTCAACCTTTATATTGTCCTCCAGGCCCATCTGTTAGCTATTTTCTGGTTCAACTGATTTGACCCATCATGGTCCTTTTGGCAAACAAACAGAAGGATATGGAAGATGTACTGCTGGAGGGGTTTTTTCCTCTCCAGCTTGCATGCTTTGCCCCTTCCCTATTTGCCATGCCTCCCTCCAGTTCAGCAAAACAAAAGCCAAATTCTTCTAACTTAAACTGGGTGACCCTTGTCCCAAAATGGAAACTCTGGGGGGAAGAGAGGGAGTGGTGATGGGCCAAGGGCTGCCTGTGCTTACCAGGTCTGTGGACGCCTGGGACGGGCAGCAGCTCCTGCTCTCCCCTTCCCCCTGCACCTGGCACTCCTCAGGGCATTTATCACTTACTCCCCAAGTCTGTCTTTTAAAACTTAAACTATCGCTCATTTCCTTTATGGTTCTGGGTGAGTAATCCTTAGTCATTTTTACAGAAGACTACACTTTTCAACACTTGGTACAAATATTAATGAGATAATCCTCAGAGCGATCTAATTATTATTTTATAAGGGGGAAAGCCAAGGCTAACTTTAAATAACTTGTGCCAGGCCTTTTGGTGAAGTGAGATGGGATTAAGGCTCCTCTTCCAACTCCAGTGCTCAATCAGGTTGCAGTTGTGGTCTGAGAGGCTTAAAGTCAAAACCACGCATCAGCCAGATACGACAGGCCAAGCCATCTGGGGGCTAAGAGCTGGACAGCGCATTGGCAAGACTTGCCCAAGCTGGTCTCCTGTATTTGAGACTGGTTCTCTCTGTTCTCTGGAGGCACCTTGTAAGCCCTCTGTCTCAGTCCTCCTCTCTCTGGAAGAAGAGTAACCAGCAGTGAGTTCTTGACTGTTGAATAACTATCTGTGTCACTCTGAAGATACAAGGGACAAGGTGGAAGAGAGGAAGAAAAGGCAAGAAACCAGCAGGCGATGCTTGTGCCAATACAGACATAGGTCACATCAAGCAAGAACAACAGTGACATTGCTCTGAGTGCCAGTTTCCTATTTCCTTCTTCAAGGAGAATGAGAGTGATGAGAACCATGAGCAGCTGATGGATGGGAAAGAGACTGTAAGCACTAATGTTTGCAAATGGGCAGCTTGGAAGCTGCTGAATTTAGTACTGTTAACGAAAATCCCTCTGAGAAAACTATTCTCCAAGTGGTGCTGGGGACTGGTGCAGGGAAGGAACAGAGCCAACATCTATTTCTGCCTGGCAAAACCAAACACAATCAGACACACTCACTGAGATCAGTGTAATTCTCAGAGTACTAGCAAAGGACAAAACTTGCCTGGCTACCATAAATTATAAAAGCCTTCCTCAATCTTGGCTAATTCTCATGTAAAAAGGGAGGGAAAAATCTGGAGCAGCTCAGCATGAAAACAATTGTGGGAGGGATAACAAGGAGACAGCACCGAGGTATCTAGTTGCTAGCCCTGATATCATGAAGTAAGTGCACTAGAAATGTCGAGGTAAACGCATAGCAGTGAATCACAGTTCGGCATGATTAACTCTGGATAGTCTGAACAGGAAACCATTTACAAACACAAAGGTACTGAAGAACGTCACAACAGACAGTACGTTGAAAGTCACCCCAAGAGTGGGAGTCGTGCCGAGCGCTTTGTGTATTTCCGCTGTTTTTGAATTATTGTTACATTTTGCATGTAGGAGGATGGAAGACCACAGACCTTTGGCTTGGGGAGGAGTTGCTACAGTACTGCAAGGTCCTCTGAAACATATGCACTGGCTGGAATCAATTTTCCTTGCACAGAAGTTTTATAAAATTAAAAATTTTATTTGCAACTTTCCAAGGCTTCCTGAAAGTAAGTTTTTGCCAAAGAAAGTCTAAAATCCTATATCTGAAAATATTAAAGAAAAAAAGCACTCTTCCTTCATCTCTCCCCCACTCCTTAATGAAGTTCTTCAGCCTATAACTGGCAAAACCAGGGGAAGAGAGGATTTTAATAAAAATCAGGTGCTTTTAACAAAATCTGCGTAAGTTTTCTGACCATTGAAAATTGAACCTTTTAACACAAAACTAAAAGAAAAAAACATTGCTGGATATTTCTGAACAGTCCTAAAAGTTTAGAAATGCTCAGCGAAACTGGAACCGGATGACCCATAGAGAGCTATATATATTGAGTACAACAACAAAAACCCCCATTCAAACCCAGAATTCTCATGGCTTTAAAAGCATTCAATTACAAGGAACATGAATCAACTGGGGAAGACTCCAGACAGCTTAACACCTTTGTATTGTTTGCACCTTTTATTGCAATTCTTCAGTGCCAGCTCAGGCAACTATTGTGCACACTGAGGCAGTGAAGGCCACAGGAATATCCTGCAAAAGGATACATCCCTGCTCAGTCTTCCTCCTCGCTTTCGCACCATTCTCATTCTCCTACATCCATCTCACTTATCTCTAGCACTGTAATAACTGCCTTTATTTATCTGCCTCGTTAGGATGTTCCATCAATTAATGTGTATCATCTAATGCATACCAGTTTCTTAACGTTTAATATTATTATCAGTGGAGAGCTATGTCATACTGAGTCTGTCTAGGGAGTTAGTGCATACAGGAAAACACCCCGATGCTGTTCAGAATGATGCATTTACCGTACCAAAGCCCCAACAAATAGACCACCATGCATCCTGCACTCTAGGTTTCTGCTCTCAGAGGTTGCAGGTAGCACCTTTGGCCCCACAGCTCCAGGACACAGGGTTACATCTTTTTTAGAAGACCTGGAGCCCAGTGGAGAAGGCAGAAGGAATGTCTTGAGGGGAAACTTCATGTAAAAGCTCAGTCCACAAGTGCCTCACTGCCTGACTCAGGAGGGTAATCAACCTGTCCTTTGAAGCTGCATAAATAATGTTTGGATGGAGGTAGTAAATCTGCACCAGGGATGAATTAACTGCCATTGATTCATATAAGCTTGGCTTGAGTGTGTGGCTTGTAACATGCCTGAGGAAAATAAAAAAGACATTTGCAAGAAAAAAACATTAATTTGCTCCTCCCCATCTTTTCTGTTACTTTTCCCTACGCCAACATGACTTGCTTTGTGGGTTTTTTTAGTTGCTTTGTGTTCTATTTTCACAAGGAAACACTACTATACAGTGAAACAAAACCAGTTTCGCCTGGTTAGGTCCAAACCTCCTACAGCAATGTCACTCCTTTTTAGCACCCCTGCGAGGAGATGCCAACCAGACTCTTTTGACACTTTCAGGGAAGCGACACCTTGAAAAAGGGTACAAGCTTTTTTTACCCATGGGGACTTCTGGCTCCATCAGTCACCTCTCCCCTTGCACACCAGCTTGCAGCCACGGGCCTGGGCACTGCTGGGGCTGTCATCTAGCTGTGCAATGGCATGGTCTTCTTCATGTATGTAGGGGAAGAGTGAGTCCGTTACTGTAGATGGACCCAGGCACATACACTCAAGCATCCATGTGTACGTGTGCACTGGAGGTCCTTCTGGTTGTGCATCTTGTGCACAGGTGTGAGGTGCTACATCCTCAAAAGAACAAAGTCTGCCTTTCTTTCCCAGGGATAAAAGTCTGTCCTAGAAGAAGGTGGGAAAGAGAAGAAACCTGGGGAAGACCAAAAGAAGAAAGAGAACTGGAATGCCAGTGTGCACCTACACATCAACATGAGTTAATTAATTTCACTGTTACACTCAGGTACCCAGCCCTCTATTCAATAACGCGTACATTTTAGTTTACTAATATCTTTTGCTTGTCTCACTCTCCCTTCTTTCTCGTTTCCAGTGTTTGACCTCTGGTTTTATCTTCCACTGCTCTCAGTTTTGTATCTCCTTCTGAAAATCTGGCATTTATGGTTCCTTTCCTTTCTTCTTAGCTGTATCCCTCTGATTTCTTCCTCTTTTGGCACAGAACTTGTTGGTTCCCTTGCTCTCATCTCCTCCTTCCTCTCCTGCCTCCTTTTCCAAACAAACGATTTCTCTAACTAGAGGTGCCTCTGCTTCTTGAACGCCATCATTTATCAGTGGCAAACAGTGATTTCTACTTCTAAAAATTGCTCAGGGAACCAATATCTGCTGTGGGGTAGCCTTAGCATACAGTAAGAATTTAAAGATGAGCATTATAAATACCCTATACCGGCAGACAGCACAGTTTCAGAAGGTTGTACCAAGGCCTTTTATTAGGCAAGGAACTTCTTACACCCAACCACATTGCAAAGTCTGCTGTATGTAGTACAGCACACTATATAACACATGTAGTATGTAGTCTCAAGCCAAAACCATAAATGTATTGGGGTGAACCCTCTATTGTGTGTTTAAAGATATTACGGGATTTAATCCAATGAAAGAAAAGGAAGGAAAGGAAAGAACATTCCTCACCAATAAAATACCATCTAACTAGAAAAACCACTTTGGAAAGTGGGTTTTGTCTCACATATTGCTAAATATCAGAAAAAAAAATTGGTTCATTTCTCCAAAATACCTCCAGATGGCATTAAAACCCTTCTTCTTTTGGTCTTTATTGCAATATTATTTTAAAAAATTATAATTATTGGAATAATTCTAGTAACCATTTCCAGAAATCGTACTATCAGAAGGCATAAGGCTGATAATACTTATCATTTGTAAGTTTGAGTAAATATGCTCACATACTGTAATTACATTCCACAACACAATCTGCAGGACAAGCCATTTCTTACACCATGTCAAATCTTTTTTCTAGATTCATTTCCAGAAGGTTTTTAATGTGTATTTGCAGCAGAAATCAAAACATCCCACAATAAATCACCGTTATTGTACCTCCTTCTGTGACTGCTTTTGGCCATGTAACAAATGATGACACCTTGTGAGACTTACATGATATAATGCTCTGAATTTAAATAACAGGAGTCAGAAAACATAAAATATGGGCAAGATGCACTCTAAAATTCACATGACTGACTGTTACAAGAACTTCCCTCCCTCCAATGGGATTAAAAAGGTGAATGGTTTTGCAGAAATTCATAATGCTCCTGCCTGGGAGTTGTTAAAGGAATTCACTTATCTAGCTCAGTTTGGGAGACTGATGCTATTTATTTTTTTTTAACGTGCAGCTCCTCTGTTTCATAGACTGGTTTATGTTGGCAAAACAATTCAGTCCTTTGTATACTAGAGTTAAAAATGGTAAAAGCTTCTATTGTTGCACTAGAGTGAAGGTGAACACTGATATATTACAAGTGCCTGCTCCTATCTATTTCTCGACTTCTTTTGTTAATTCAAAAACATCAACAAAATCGTGAGAGACCAGAGATAGCTGTAATTGGATTTCAAGTAATTCAGAGGTGAAGCTGCAGACTGCAGACTTTTAAAATTACATCAGTACATCAAAGGCATATGTGACATGATGTTCTTTAGCAAGTGTGACAAACTCCAGCAGCATTAAGGTAATGTTGAAACCAGGTTGTAAAGGCCAGCCTCACACGCCCACAAAAATCATCTCATATCTATTCAGTGTGATATGGAGCCATTTCACTTGCAAAGATCTCTGGCTTAGTACCATGCTAAAGTTCTAGGAATAATTAATGTTTAGTCATTACCTAAAAAGCTGTTTTAAAAAAGGCATCAGTGAAAGTGCTTTATCTTAATGAAAACAAACAAATTCTACTTTGCCCAACAAATCTCATAAAAACACAGCTGCCTTCTCCAATCTTAAATGCAAAAGTGACTTACGATGCATGGGTTGCGCTTTTCTCTGGACTCTTTGGCTCTACATCACTTTTCCCTTTAAAAGAAAAGAAGAAAATTACATCAGAAATGGCTTAATGTGGAAACTGCTCAGATGAGACACACCAATCGCTTTATTCATTGCTAACACCGTCCACTCTTGCCACATGTGCAGGCTGCTGTGGGGACACTGCTGGAGCATGTTCAAGTGGGGATTCAACCCTGATTTGACTTTTCTTGTCACCACCACAAGTACTCTGGAAACGTCAGGCAAGGGAACTCCAGAAGGGAGGGTGCTTAGAGGACACAAGCTTTACCAGGGATAGCAGACCTTGCAGCAATGGAAAGGATTTCTCTAGGGCCCTACAGCTTTGCTATTGAGAGTGTACCTCATTCAACGTGCACAGGCTCCAAAACCCTGCTCCAAGAACTCCAGTAATTATTTCATCAAAGCACAATAGTACCAGCAGAAGCTAGTAAGACAGTGATTAGGACACAATTCTGCCAAGGGGTGTTTTGGTTCCTGTTCATTTTGACGGATTAAGGACCTAGTCTTCAGCTCCTGTAAATGGGGACCAGGGAAGTCCTCTTTACTATGTTGTATATTTTGGCTTAGGCACTCCACCAGGATAAGTCAAATACGCAAATGCTTGAGAAGTATCAGAGGCCCAAGAGATGACTCTTCACATTTTCTTACAACTCACATGGATCCTGGCATAACATGTTGGCTTGTGATGATCCCCCTCTTGGGACCAAAATCACATACCTGTTCAACAATTTAGTTACGTAGCACAGACACCAGGGAAACAGGCTGCTAGGTGATGGGGTGGTACTGTTTCTGCTAAATCAGGCCAAGTCTTTCTCCCCCCATTCCTCCCAACCAACTCTCCTTCCTCCCACCTCCACTCCACCCCCCCCAAAAAAAAAAAAGGCTGACATTGTTTGCTGTGGTTATTGCTCTCTGAGTAAGATGAGAGAGCCGCACTTCAGTGCAAGAATTTTATCTAGCTCTACAGGGTATGCCACTCCATTGAATCAACCTGAACTTCAGTTCTGGACCTAGTGACTGTGCAGCGCCTGCTCCTCTTGTGTGTTGCTGGTTGCTAATAGCTATCTACCCATGAGTTTATGTTGCCTAGCGGACAAGGAGGCACAGAGGTTGACTGTGACTGGTTTACTGGTTTTCGATGGATATGGTTTCTTTCATCATGTTTTAACGAGCTTTGTTAAACAAAAATCCACCTGTGTTTTCTGAAAAAAATGTAAGAAGTGCTTATTTTGGTTATCCTGTTACGGTGTTGACTAATTTTCTGCTCACTGATTTGAGTGGGTTTTGGATCGGTCCCCAACCTATTCCATGCACATGACCATTACGTATCATCCATTAGCTGCTGACAAACCCTCAGCTTTCATACAGTGTTGGGGTGCCAGCAACTGCTGTAAGGGGCACCTCTGGAAAATTTGCTATTGTATTCAGAAGAGGCAGGGTTTTGCTACCTATGTCCTTCCACTGTTGTACAGAAGCAAGCTGAAGGACTTACTCTGGACAGTGAACGTCTGGAAGCGTGTGTCTTGCAGAGAAGGTTCCAAGTATTGCAATGATCTTCCTGTGGTGCTTTTAGATCTCATCCTCCCCTTTGGAAGGGTTTGTGTCTACCCAACTTAGGTGCCTAGACTTTAGTAAACAGGATAGCAGAAGCTCTGGATTACTTCAGAAACACCGATACCTCTCTGTGGACCTCTAGAGAAGCTAAGCACTTACTGTAGGAGGACAGCTAAACGCATCTAAAATTTAGGCATGAGTGGGCTATCCACACAGGATGGAATACGTCCACTCAGTAATCTCTAGATCACTTTTCCCATTTAGCAGAGACCTCAGAAAGTATATCCAGATTATGACCTCAATGGCAAGAAGGCTCTTGCTACAGTTTATGCTTGTCAAGCTTAGGGTGCCTGGAGCTCTGGAGCTCATCTGCATTGCTTTAATTTGGAACAAGAAACCAACAGTAAAGGTTGGCATATATTAAAATATTTTCTATTTGTAGCTTTTTTCTTTTTTAATAAGTGATGAATTATTACCATGAACACTGGTTTGTTTGAGTGTAAGAGGGAATATGGATTCCTGAGTGCTTTGCCAGCGGAGTTCACATCAGTTCTACTTTCAGCAATGTATGTTAATGCAGCAACAAGGGAATCAGCATAAGTACTGTGAGGAGAGAGCAAAGGGGAATCTCTCTGATTTAGCCAAGCTGGATACTAATGAATTACCCTACAGTAAGCATTTGCAGTTACTTTTATGCTAATCATCACTTAACATACTTCTGTGCAGAGCGGGGAGAACGAAGCATGTATAGATGGTAGAAATGCACTGGTCTGGCCTACCAGGTAGAAAATGCGGCCATGAATGCTTTATCAGTTCTTACCATCTTTGTTCTCACTTGACTGAACCACAGAAATTTTAAAACTGTGTATAGACTAAGCACAGTTGAATGTCACAGATATAGTACAGATAAAACTTTTGGATAAGCATATGTAAAAGGGGATTACCTGTCAGAACAACTTTTTTTTTTTCATACTTACTCTGGGCCAGACTAAGATTTGCTTTCCATTTTCCATGTAACCTGACAAATGCACACAGGTACCATTGTGGGGGGCTGGCATTTGCCAAACTGTTAAATCCTCTCCAGCTCTGGCTTCTGCTTACTGGCAAATTGTGTCGTCCTTTGTTTTTTTTAGTCTTTTTGGAATTGACAAAGCATATGCTACCCCCCTCACTATGTGACTGCTGTTAGCACACTTTATTCCAGGTGTTAAGCACTGCATACGTCTCCTGAAACACATGTGGACGTATGTATGCCTGTCTGTGTGTTGATGTGTGCATGCATGTACACTCCCCCAGAAGTACACGGTGGAAATCATCAGTCCTCAAATCCTTAGCCACAGAGTTGAGAGTTCTTTGCTAGTTTCTACCTCATCTCACACAACTCCCTTCCTAATCTTTTTAAATGCAATCTGAAGAGATACGTCCAGATTTCTCCCATTTCAAAATACATTTCAAATGAAATTTTGTAGGATTTGCCTTGAGTAGTGGATGGCCAGAGAAAGAGTTCTCTCCTCTGAGTTGGAATTTCGGCGAATCACTCAACCTAATCAAGCCAAATTTCCCTTTCTGGGTAATAGGTGTAAATAGTATTTATTGTGACAGAGCAATATAACTTCAGCCATTACTGGTTTTTAAATGCTTTGATTTCCTTATGGAGGAGGGATGAGAGAAATGCAAATGTTATCCATTAGAAAGAAAATGTTTGCAGCTAGAGTAAAACTATTTCAAATGACAGGCTCAAGAGCCACTCCAAAGAAGTCATGGTGCAATGGGAAATAATAGCTGCTCGTGACTCTGAAGATGTGAATTTGGATAGCACAGTATATAGACCATTAGAATTCTTTCCCATCTAGAGTTATTTGCTAGTATTTCCTCACATCTGTATTAGGTTTGTGTGACAAGGTTTTGGTAGCAAGGGGGGTTACAGGGGTGGATTCTACAAGAAGCTGCTAGAAGCTTCCCCTGTGCCCAACAGAGCCAATGCCAGCCACCTCCAAGGAGGACCTGCTGCTGGTCAAGGCCAAGATCATCAGAGATGTCTCTGTGATAACATATTTAAGAAGGGGGGGGTGGGGGGTGGAAATCCCCAAACAGCAACTGCAGCCGAAGAGAGGAGTGAAAACATGTGAGAGAAACAACTCTGCAGACACCAAGGTCAGTGAAGAAGGAGGGGGAGGATGTGCTCCAGACACCAGAGCAGAGATTCTCCTGCAGCCTGTGGTGAAGACTGTGTGAGGCAGGCTGTCCCCTTGCAGCCCATGGAGGTTAACAGTGGAGCAGATATCCACCTGCAGCCCATGGAGGACCCCACGCTGGAGCAGGTGGATGCGCTCAAAGGAGGCTGTGACCCTGCAGGAAGTCTGCACTGGAGCAGGCTCCTGGCAGGACCTGTGGACCCATGGAGAAAGGAGCCATTCTGGAGCAGGTTTGCTGACAGGACTTGTGACCCCATGGGGGACCCACACCAGAGCAGTTAATGAAGAACAGCAGCCTGTGGGAAGGACTTACGTTGGAGAAGTTTGTGGAGGACTGTCTTCCATGTGGGACCCCATGCTGGAGGAGGTGAAGAGTGCAAGGAGTCCTCCCCTTGCAGAGGAAGGAGTGGTAGAGACTATGTGTGATGAACAGACCACAATCACCATTCCCTGTCCCCCTGTGCTCCTGGGGAGTGAAGGTGACCCCAAGAAGATGTGCGCTGAGGTGGGGTGGAAGGAAGGTGTTTTAAGATTTAGGTTTTATTTTTCATTATCCTAATCCAATTCGATTGGTAATAAATTAAATTAATTTCCCCATGTTGAGTCTGTTTTGCCTATGATGGTAATTGGTGAGTGATCTCCCTGTCCTTACCTTGACCCACAAGCCTTTTGTTATGTTTTCTCTCCCCAGTCCAGTTGAGGAGGTGAAGTGATAGAGTGCCTGTGGTGGGCACTTGGTGCCCAGTGCATAAATTTCCTTTGATTTTGACATACAGGACTGATAAGGTCTGTGTCTCGTGCTAACTGTCTTATTCAATGTCTTATTCCAGCATCTCAACAGGAATCCTCATGGATACAGGTCTCACAGGGAGTCAAATTCCCCCTGCAATGTTAGGAAAAGTGTCTGGGTGTCTGACAGTGACCATAACTCTTGCCACCAATGAAGTAAATGTTTCTGCACGGGTTCAGCTGTTCTTTGGTTTGGTTGCTATCAGCCAGGCAGTACCAAGTGCAGCTCCAGCGGAGCTGAAAATATATGCTGATATTGCTGAGCAGGATGAATGAGGAGATAAGAAGGAGCTGGAGGTACTGTGGTGTGGGAGGGCAGATGGGGCAATTGGAAGTAGTGAGGTCAGAGACCACTGGAGTAAGGGGCAGAGTAAAGCTGTAAGGAGGTAGGATCGATTTCCTAATCCACAGGAAAGCAGGTTTAATTAGATCTGCAGAACAACCTATTTTATCTGAATGTTGAAAGAAGGAAATACTCAAAGTGAAATTATGACCAAAGCTGGCCAAACACTGTGGCCTCTGATGTCATCACGAAGCCCTCAGCTCAGGCGGCATGTTTGTCATGTTTGTGACTCTGCATGTGTTTGCATAACCCTCTCTATTATGGCCCTTTTATTCTTCCTTCTCTTTACTGTATTCATTATTTTCTGACAGAACCTCATCCCCTTTGCCTTTTATTATTTCTTTAGCGCTGGTACTCGCAGCAATATCAAACCGATGCCAGCAATGAAGTGACACCACTGCATGTTTCTTCACAACACTGTCTTCTGCATGGTGACCTTTCCCCAGCAAAAAGCCACACCATTTCAATAGTCTACATCCCTCAGCCTTGTCTCTCTGGATGTCTTCTCCCTCACGCAGTGGGTAACCAGCCACTTTCAAGCCCTACCTACCAGCTCAGGGCATTTTTCATCTTCAGTCACAGCCCTGTAATTTGCAAACAGGGCTCTGTGCTGGCTGACAGGTCAGGAAGCTAACAAAATAGTTCTTTTGGTTGAGATGATTTTATGTTGAGAGCAGGATAGAATCATGTATTTTTAATATGCAAGACAACATTAACAACAGTCAGGGGTGCCAGGGGAAAGGATTAATATTTTGTTTCACAGAACAATCCAATCTTTCCCTTCAATACAGCTGCTAGAGTTTTTTACCATAACCAAATGTAATTAAAGTGCTGCTGATCTGCACTGTGGTTTCTAAATTGAAGTCCACTGAAAATCCCCAACCAGGAGCCACACAAGCACATATTACTCCCCTGCCCACACTGCTAGCCAAAAAGACCCATGGCCATATGGTCTCCGAGACATTAGCTGGTGTTAGTTTGGCAGGGTTTATGTAGCTTATTACTGTGCAATAGCCACAAAATATACCACTGCCTATGAAAGATAAATGATAACAAGTCTTCCTGCAGAATTTTCTGGCAGTCTGGATCTGGCCATGCAACTAGGTCTGCTCTTTTCTGGCTTTCTAAAAAATCCACTCTTTGCCCTTTCTCATCTACATAATGAAATGGCCATAAAGAAATGAATCCTTTTTTGTTTTTCCCAGCCCACCAAAAGAGCTGACATTTTAATGGTCACTTTTCAGTTCAGTTCTCCACATTTGGCTGCAGACAAGCACTGGCTGATGAAGCTCTGTATTGTCCCAGTCTGCTACTGGTTTCTTACTCCATCAGTCACTTATTTCTCATAGTCATTGTCACCCCCTCCACCAAATGCACCCGGAAAGTGAGTTGGTACTTACTTGTATTGCTGTGTCCTGTAGATCCTTGTTGTGATTCCTACAGTAATAATAGAAAAAAAGGATGGCATGTTATTTTTACAGCAATTTTAGCTGCAATACTTGCTTGAACATTACCTTAGCAATACAAATAGTATTGTTAATTGTTCATTCAGTTTCAAAGCATTTTTCAATTACAAGAATAAATTGAGCATTCATTTGAAAATCCATTAATTCTAAGACTTGTAAACTTATTTCACAACAACCCTTTAATGATGCAATTCCTTGTATAGCTATTATGACTGTCATCCTCACTACTCATTTATTGATCAGCCAAAACTTGTCTATTATCTTCTACACATTTGGATGAGAAGACAGAGGGAAGACCAATATTGTTTCATGGACCATTGGATTCTTGAGGTAGTAGCAGAGCTGGTCTTTCCTTTTCACACGTTGCTACTGACAGCACTGGAGAATGGAAATACAGCCTTTAGTTCGGGATCTCCAAGATCACAAGGTCAACTTGTATCACAACTGCAGGATCTACAGATATGGTGCAATCAGACCATTTATTCCTCATGTGCAAATATTCACATATCTTACTCACAGAATTTGTTTGCATTCGTAAAACTGTAAAAGAAGCCTATGAACAGAAGGGAAATACAAATGAAAACTATAATGAAATGATACTTAAATTTAGGGAAAAAAATGAACACTTTGCTGTGGATGACAGCATGTATGTAACTGTATGTAACTGCTTCTGAATAACCCAGATGTGCCCAGGAACAGCATCTTGTGTATATGCTGCAGTTACAACTTCAGTAAAGACTGCCTGGAGTGGGCAGGCACTGACAGCAACACACATGGTCATCTCTGGGGAGGAACTGGGTGCTAGATCAGATCCCTGGTCCACAGAGGTTGAGCAATGAGCCAAATGCAGAGTTGCTCAAGAAAGGAAGTACGAGACCCAGAGACCTCAAGAATGCTCCAAGTCATCTGGGCTGAGATTTTGCTGCTGAATTACTGAGAAGCATTCCTCAGGGGTTCAGGGCCCCAAGAGTTTATCTCTCAGTGGAGGTTGGCTGGACCACAGGCACTGAGGTCTTGAGGTCTCGGCTAGTCAAATCCCCTTGATCTGCACCGTTTACTCTGGAGTCAAGGCTGTATGGCTTTCATCTGTAATTTTAATGCTATAATACACACCTGCAGTTCACAACCACCCTACACACCTGGAATGTGAGACATCAGATTTTTGGGCATGCCCTGAGAGTTTCTACCTTCTACAGCAGTATGAAAAGATCTGTACTGTGTTTCACATGACAACAATAATTTCTTAATAATTTGAAATTGTCTACTTTTGACAAATTGCCTCAGCTTTTTGTGAATGCTTCTGAGGAAGGGATATTCAAGTCTGTTTTTTTCTGGTGACTGAATATAATCTTGATAATCTTATAATTCAGGATCAGCTTGCAGTGGTGATGTAGCAACAAGTGCACTTGAATTTAAATGCTATTCTAGTGGCCAACCAGGCTGCCAATAAAAGTGGGCTGTTAGAGCATGTTCGGTTTCCAGAATAGTGAATTTACATACCTAGAAAGGTTTGGGGTAATACAACCATCTTAATGGAAATACGCTCTGGTTTGTAAAGGAGTTTGAAACTGGTAAACAAGGATCTTGCTCACTATTTACATTTTCATCAACCTCAGAGGAAAAGCACCCTCCCCTTCAACTGCCTAGCATGGTATCTTACCTCTGCTGTTGGCTCTGCATAGTCTCAAATTTGATATCAGCAAAATATATGAGCTATAAATTTTTTGCTTTTCCTTTTAACTAATTCTTTAAAATAAATGTCTTGATTCTCAAGGAATGATTCGTAACAATAAAGGCCAATATAAAAATCTCCTAGTGAAATAGAGAATGCTCCCACTGAGGTACAAAAAAATTACGACTTTACGTAACTTAAAAAGCAAAGGTGAAGTCTTCTGGAGATAATTTGGTAGTGCATTCGCTCCAGCTTGTTAAGATCAACAAGAAAGGAAAATGTAAATTAATTGAGCACATAAAGAATAACATCGCTATGATAACTTAGGTTTCTGCTGAGTATAACCACCTAATAGCTTTGTTATGAGGTACCAGTTCTCCTGGAGTGGATAAATTAATTCTCAAATAACAAAATGATGGTTGATCCCATAACATCACATACACATAACTAGGAATCAAACATCTGATCAAACTTTCAAGACATGAAATCACAGTAAAAATGAAGAAAGAGAGCAAAGCAGGCAGCAGAATTAACAGCATTTTTTTCCCGCACAAGAGAATTAATGCCTGAACATGAAAGCTCATTCGCATAAGCTTCAAGCAAGCTCCTATTTACCAAATTTAATTATTCATTTAAAGTTTATTTATTAAGATGTTTTTAATAAAATTACAATCAAATAATGCCTGATCATTTGTACGTAACAAAGTGTGACAAAGATAGGAGAAAGGAAAGCACAACACAGCCTGTCACATCACACACTGATTCAATTATCCTTAAGCTTTGAAAAACAAGAAATAAAGAGACTGTCATTGCCCCTTCCTAGTAAATTCAAGAGTACAAATTAATTCCACAGAGAAAGAAAATTCAAAGTTAAGGATGAAATGTAACTTTATGCCCTCTATTACATAAAGGACAGTTCCCTAAATGTGATCTCCCAGCAGTGCTGTGCTGGGAAACGTATCGGGCACTGTCACATGCCTCAAACCTGACTGAGACTTTCCTTCCATTCTTGTGCATTAATGCAAACCTCCCATGTTAATGAGGTCTGACTTCATAAACAGGTACAGCATATGCACATACATCCCCCATCCACCGAGCACATATAGATGGACACATCCACATGTGCAGTTTCAAATATGCAGTTCTGTTATATTTTGTGATATATAAAACTCTGTTATTTAGCTTTTATTACTAGACTGATCTCAAAACCAGTCCAGCTATAGTTGCTGTGGCCTTTGCAGCTTTAATAGCCTAATTAATAAATTTCAAGTTTCAAGCTGTCAGATCACTAATTACTTGAGTTGCGGGTTAAAAGCAGCGTGGCATGTATAGGAACTAATGCTGAGACTCAGTTTTTTACAGACAGAAAAGTGAGGATTATTTGCATCCTTGCAACAGGGCAGGAGTCCTACAAGCCTCTCTTTTTCTCAGTCCCAAAATGACAAGTATCTTTAAACTCTGTCTTCTATTAAAAAGGATTGCGTCCTACTTGCTCTTCTGGCTGGAAGAGTCATTGCAAATGAACTGAACTGATCTCTCAGCACTGCCAATGAAGACAGAAAATGAATTCACAGTACCACGCATTGCTTGGAACTAAGAGATGAAGCTGATGCCCTAAGTTTAGCCTTTTAGCCTCTTTTCTGGCCTTGGCCACTACTTAACTGACAGGCCCATTTATCTGAATTATGTGCGATCCACAACAGTTCGGTGCAGTCCTTAGGTTTTAACAAGTTGGGACGGCTGTGTAGCTTACCTGTGGGAAAGCTTCCTAAGAGTTATGGAGACATCCTCTACAAGATCAAATAAAGATTTTTATATCACACTTTGTGAAAAGCAATAGCTAGCTTACAAATATTTGAAAAATTAGGAAACCATTCTTTCCGTTTTGGAGTCTGAAAAACAGATGTCTTCTAAAGTCCACAACTGTACAGATTCAGAGTTAGCAACAGAAGCAGCTTTTAATTATTTTAAAATATTTTAGAATAGAGGTGGCATCTACAATTAACATGACCTATGGCTAGTAATGCAGCATAGTCCAGGGCTCTGGCGAGTTTTGTTAGGTACTTCTTTCCCGTCTCACACAACACACTCTAATTTATGACCAAGCAGACCACCCAGGCCACAACACAGTTGTGATGTTATTATATGCACAAAAGTATGGTCATATATTATTAGATAAAATCATGTCCATCCTAAGCTTAAATGAAATAGAAATTCTACTTTGGTAAGAGAAAAGGAAACCACCTAGGAAAGGCTCTTTAGAAATCAGTGGTAGATTTCTGAAACTGCTCTGCCATTCAAACTATTAGAATATTTCCCAGAGAGATGGATGGGCAGGCAGAGAGAAGATGAGAAAGTCAATATTAACCATTATTCACGTATCTTTGCCCCATGGTCTGTGGTTCCCCTATTCCTATATTTATCAGAACACATTTAGTTGTGAGGAAGTGCATTCATGATGGCCACACCGATACGCTGATAGATGCGTACCTTGCCCATGTACATCTGCACTCATGCCATGCAAGCACGTTGCATGGTGATAATTATGGCTTGCAGAACGGCAAGCACCCCTTCATTTTTGTCATCCATATCAGGGCACTTCACCCGATTGTAAACTGTTGATCCTACTATCTCCTACTGACTTACTCTAATGTAACGAGCCTCTAGCCTGCCTACCAGCAGTCTGCCTTCAACGAGCAAACAGACAGGGAGTTATTGCCTTCTTTTTCTTTCATAACATGCCAGAGATGTTTTGGTTTACACCCCTGGTACTTCAAAATCCTGACACTCTCATCCACGGAAAAGCTGTTTTACTGTAGGCAAATCTTGAAGGTTTCTTGGTTTTGGGATCATAATTACTCCCTGCACTAAATATTGCAGAATGGCCTTAAAAGTTACCCAAGGAGCTTGCTTTAATAAGGCATCAATGCCATCTTTCAAGCTTGAAGATTTCATGTAATATGCTTGTGGCATATATAAACGGGATATGGTGATACTATGTGAAATTTTTATTGGCTTTTGCATAGGATAGCTAATTTAATTCCCTCATGGCTTACCAAGTATAAATAATGTGGTTTCCCCAAGCTTGTGCTGATGAGCTTTACCATGCCACACTGCATCCTCCCTAGGATACACATACAATAGTGGAGCTGGTTTCGACAGACCATCAGCAGGACCAGTGGCCTTCATCCCCGACGGGACCAAATACTTCCCCAGCAAATACTTTCGTGGCCCCCTCAGGGCATCATGGCACTGGGCTGCCTGCCTCTCTAACAAAGCTGCCCCTGAAGCCAGGTTGGTAGCAGGGGATATATGCCCACTCCTCAGCCCCTGACCGCAGAAGCCAGTGTATTAGTAAAGCCTGCCTCAGACCTCAAAGGTTTCAACAAAAATCTGGGCTAGCAAAGCCAAATGAAGCAGAAGCAATGGATGAGAGCAGGAGCTTCTTGACTCACAGCAGCTGTACGTGCTCTGAGCTATCGGTCCAGGAGTCTCAGCAGGTGCCCGCAGAAGGCATCACGCCTGCACACTTCACCAGGGACACCTGCATTTCTGCCTTGTGGTGAGGAACCCATGACCAACACACCAGCATCAGTGCCGTTGCCAGGAGATATGCAAACAAGACCATGTAGCCCTGCAGAGGCTGTACGCAGGGAAAAGGCAGGGAATACTGGCACACACATGGAGCAGGTCATCAGCATGGCATCAACCTCAGCCTAGAGACCCCACATGCTTAATCAGGGCTCATGTGGGACACATTCTGAGGTGCAGGAGGCATGGTTCTACACGACATTGCATGTCTTACCTTGTTTGGAAAGGGAAACTTGCTTTGTTCTGCCTTTCCTGGTGTGTGAATAGCTGACAGTGGTGGAGGCCAAGAATGGGTCATCTCCTGAAAAACAATATAGTACAACAAACTGTATTTAGCAAGTTAATGGAATAGGAGACAATAGCAATAGGAGACAATGATAGCGTATCAGCAGCAAGAGTACCTGGGAAGTGGAATATTTAAGTTACTGCAGCTTCTAGGAAATGCCCAGTTTACATAAAATCTACAAAATACAATGAGCTACATTGATTTTTATCACAGATTCTTGAGAGCAGTTTTTAAGCACAGCTTCATTTTCCTGAATAGCTAATGCATCTTAAGTGTAAGAAGTTTGATTTTTCTGACAATCTGCAACCACATTTTTATCATGACCTGATGAGTCTAACAGAAGAATTTGGGTTTTGTAGTACGGGAACAGAAATTTCAGTTCATGACCAAGTAATGGGGTATACACTACAGACTAATTATGAAATAGATTTCATAGACAAGGGCAGAATGATAAATGCTTAACAAATCCTCAATGACTGATTCCTAAAATTGCCTTTATCATTGTAAAAGAGTTGAATTTCAAGTTCTTAACCTCTTTGTGTTTGTGCCTTGCAGGACACAGATATGTGGCAAGCTCTAAATAAGGTGTGCTGCACTCCACCTTTGTCTCCTCCGTGTGTTGTTTTGAAGGACATTTTTGAATAGCTAAAAGACTTCACCTGACCTATATGCAGTCACCCCTGACACAGTCTCAGGTAACAGGTAGACACATGGTGCAATACCGTTATCATTCGAGCCTGAATGAGTTGGTCTCCAAAGCAAGGCTGCTTTTGAGAAGGTGTAAATTAGCACTTTAAACAAAAAGTTTGTTAAGAGACAGGCTTCATATTCTTCTCTAGTGCAGGCTGTGAAAGGTTGGACATGTTTTTTAACATGTTCAGCACCAACAGCCATAATATTTGGTATAGTAACTTAAACAGAACTAATGAGGAGTAGCATGGAGCACGACAGCCATGAAGAGCTGGCCTGTAAGTCCCCAGAAGAGCAAATAAAACTCTGCCTAAGCAGAGGGCTCGCTGTCGCTGTCAGAAGTTTGCCTGGCAGATGCTTTGCTGGATTTTGATACCATTAGCTGACTGTGGAATTGTTTCTCAGTGATATTCCAAGGAGCCATGCTGAGACCCACGACCAGTACCAAAATAATGTTTGAGTTATATTTCCATGACTCATTCCTTTTTAAAGAGAAAAGAAAATGTTCTTGTTTGAAAAAAGGTGTGGATGAGTCTTTTGCCCATCTTTTGTTAGTGCTGACGGAAGTGCTTCCTGACCCAGCATGAACTGAGAGGGGGGTTTTTCACACAGAGGAAAGTCTCTGGCTGTTCTGCTAATGAAGTGATCGGCCCTTTCAACATTGTTTATTAGTAATAAACGTCACCTTTAAAGCTTCTTTGATAAACAGTTTATTTTCTAATAAAAATTGCATTCCTTTATTTTATTTGAGGCTAAGAAGTTACATAATTTATTATACTATGTCTGTAATCTATGTGCGGGCCTCTAATCAGAGCATCATCTGTCTGCAGTTTTGGTATCAGAATTGCTTTGTTTTTCAGCTCTTTGAAGAAGATTGTTCATCTTATGACTTCCTTACCTGATAAGTGCCAGCCATAGTAGTATACAGCGATTTTTTTAAATACAGTAAGTTCTTTAAACTCAGGTAACAAAACCCACAGGCAACCAGATTGCTGTTTGCTACAAGAAGTTGGCACATGTGCTACTGTTTTCAAAAGATCAAGGAATTACATATCGAGAAATATCCCAAAATTAAAGGTTTATGACAACGAATTGATGAAAAGGAGATTTGCAAGGTGGACATTTATTTCTAAGGCTGAGATCTAAAAAGATCCTGCTTTCTCACCTGCTTTTCTCTGCTTTCTCCTTACAGGACCACGTGCTTATTTGCTGGAAAACAGGATGTTGTACATACAGACCAAAGGTGTTTCCACCAGTAAAACCCAAACAAACGAAGTGTTTTTCCGTATACAAGTTGAGGTGCTGAGCCAAAGAGCATGCACAGGAATGAACTATGTGTCCGTTTCTTCAGAAGAGCAATGCTTTATGTTATCTCTGTCAACTGAAGAATCAAGGCAGCCAGACTGGGAACATTTGGTGGGTTTGACCTAAAGTTACCCTGCTTGTGAAATATGCTATTCAGCTCTCATGATTTCCATTTGCCCAAGAAGCAGCTCCTCCAGGTTATACAGTGGCTGACCCCCACTGTCACCTTCAGGGAAACATCTTCTGAGCATTCTGCTATATGCTATGCATATAACCGATCTGTTACAGCAGCAGAGCTCTTCCCTCCCACCTTGCCTGCCCAAGTCTGACAATGATGCCTTCAACCAAGGAAAGAACCAGAGGGCTGATTAAAAATAAGGGTGACCTTTTTTTTTTGACATGTCAAAATCTTTCATTTCTTCTTTTCCCCAAGATTATTTCTCATCCACACTTCAATGAAAAATGGTCTTAATGGTCTTTTTTTTTTTTTTTTTCCCCCAGCTAGCTTCTCTTCTCCGTTTTTTCTTTGAGTTGTGGTATATAATAAAGCTTTCTACATAATTTAAATTTGATGTAACCCTTTCTGACACAAAGATTTAGTAAGACCACTGATATTTGCCAGGGTTAATAATTGCCGTTATCATGAATATCTGAATATGAATGTACTAGAATAATATTTTGTCTTCTGATCACATGGTGTATTTATCATTACCCTTTGGAATTCAGACAACTATAAAATGAAATCAAATTGGAAAAAAAAATCGGACAGAAAAGTAACATGAAAAATACCTCAAACTATAGGTTGTCACTAGTGAGGAGTGGTAAGATTTAAACATAGTAAAATATTTTTTGAAAAGAAAAACATTAAACTATGTGCGCAGTCTCATTCTGGCTGCCAAGAACAGAATCTCAAAAATCAGGAGGAAGGATCTAGGTGTCCAGCAAGTGTCAACACTTCGCAAGGTCAAGCAGAAACAAATCCAGAATATGTTTCTGTATGCCAAATCTTCAGACTCTTTCTGAAGATATTTGAGACAGATTAAAAGCACTAGTGGTGACATATGATTATATCAAGATCTTATTTTAGTACATGGTGTGAAATGTTTGAAAATGTAAGCCCAAATGGCAACTATCTAAGTAACTAAATAGAAAGCACTCAACTTTTATTGTAAAAATAAACTTTTGTGCACAGCTCCTCTTTTCTGCTCAGCTAACTTGCCTGTCTTTGGAGTCTGGGATTGGCAGTAAGGCCACTGCTCTGAAAACAATGTTTCAAATGGACTGGTGAAAATTTAAATTGTGTCCTTAGGATCCTCAGCACCTCCAAATTGCTGTTAGAACACTGGTTGACGCAACACATTTTTGAAATTAGAAAGAGAAAAAAGCAGGGGTTTTTCTTAGCATAAGTCTAACAAGAAATAAGTCCAAAACACCTGGCACCAGAAAATGTTCCAGGCACTACAAGATAATGGTTTCATTTAAAACCAATTTAGATCTTTCTCTGAACTTAAGTTAAGCTTAAAGTCGTGAACAATGTTAGTTAAAGAAAGCACTGAGAAGCCATTTGGGGTCCAGAATTGGGGAAAACTAAGATTTTCGGATCAAAGAAGGAAGCCCTGACTAGACTGCCTAAAAATACATGTAGATACGCAGCTGCGTCCAGCTATAGGACAGCTTGTTTGAGATAGATAAGAACATCTACCCTCCTCCTCCTGTGGCCAGGTGCACAAGACCAAGGGCTGGCTCTGAGACTCCCCCCCAACCCCCTTTTTCTCCTTTTTTCTTTTTTTTTAACACATGCTTCTCCTTGTGAGGGTTACACCATCTTTGCAGTAGTGGTGATGGCACGCCTCATTCACACACAGATTGCAACTCTACAACTCTACCTTCCATCTCCACCTGCAGTAAATCAGTTCTCAGCACTTATACATAAATGTCCAGTTTTACAAGCTATAAAAGTCCAAGCCTAGTTAATCTTAGTCAATGTGCCAACGCGGCTTTCCTTCTTAATGAAGGGAAAACCTTCAAATAAAGAAATCTATAGTATTGCGTAACCTTCCTCCAAATTCAGTTTCTGCAGCAACAATTAAGTAACGAGACTTTTCTTGCGGATTAATGACTGCTTGGCAGTGTTTTGTTTGGGGCTTTTAACTCTAGCTTGTAGGTAATTTTTCAGTAAAAGTACCATGCAGAGGTAAATAATAGTATTCACTATAGACTTAAGGAAATGGTATTTATCTAGTGCCACCAATCTTGCTGTGTGGCAGATGATACCAGAAATGGTTGAACTCACTCAGAAAAATTGTAATTAATAAAAAGTAGGGAGACCGATATTATCTTGATTTAAAGTCTAGCCACATGTATTATCTTGCTGTTTGTTTACTGCCAAAAGCAGAACTTATCATCAGACCATTAAGAAAATTGACTGTTTAATCCTCCTCTTTGCTTGTGCTCACCTAGCCAATTTTTGATTCATAACATTTTGTCTCTCCACAGAAGATGATTTAAGAAATGTTTGTAGCATCTCATAAAGGACCCTGTCAAACACCTTTTGAAAATTATTTTAGCTGGCTCAACTTCATCCACTGCTCTACTGACATGTAGCAGGAATTATAGGAGATTGGCGAGGCACAATTTTCCTTTGCAAATACTCTGCTGGTTAGCTCACGGGAACCACAGAGGCTCACTCTTTGTAGTTACCCACATTAAAATGCAGATTTTAGGGGAGCTTTAGATATATTTATTCAGCTGGAAGTCAAGGCAACACAAAGCTAACAAGAGCTTTCCAAGACCCTTTAGCAAGTGATCACAGGACACAGTTTGAGAATCTCTAATCCAGTTACTCTTCTGTCTTCATAAAACAGATTATTTCTTTTTAGCACAGGAGATTCTCTAAGTGCTGTCAGTTGGCAAAGATCCCTTTCAGCTCACTGAAGCTACACTGCCACTAGCTGACAACACGGCTATGATTTTAGTGTCAAACACCCAAAGCAAAGAGTCTGACACTGAAACTTCTGGAGACTATGTTGAAGCTGACAGCATTTCACTATGAGAAGGTTCTGATGTGAAAAGCGAATTTTCTGTTTTTAAAATTGATTCTTCTAGTATATCCGTTATTGCTGCTGCAACTTTTCTAACCCAAACCTCAAATACACACCATAAGAAAGATAAATCTGTTTCCTCTTGTTTCTTTACAATGATGTCACTTATCCAAACTACATCTATTTAGCTCTTTTTCGTCCTCACAAGCCCCGGAGTTTCCTTTGAGCACTTGATGACTTTCCTCTTTCCATTTGACCAGCTTTTATTTTGTCATTATCCTTTTGGTAACATGTTATTCAGAACCCTGCTCCCAACAAAGCACCTTGCCATTTTCCAGCTTCTATTGTTTCTTAGTTTGCTTCCTTTCCATCCACTCATTGGGGCAGGTTTTAATTTTTAGTTAATATCTCTGTCATAAATGATGCAAAATGCTTTCTAAACTTGAGATGTGTGACAAATGTGGTTTTACCCACTCACTAACTGAAGCATGAAATAAGGGAACTACTATGAGCTTCCCATCATGGAGCTGAAACAGCCATAAGGACACCATTTGCATCGAGTGGGTGCCAGTTCAGCACTGAACCTCCGTCAGCAGTTCTTCTGTCTCCCCTGTTTCTGCTAAAACGATTTCAGGGAGGTGCTTTCCTCATAGCAGTCTGCTGCTGTGGTAGAAAACACATTCTACCACATTTCCCCTTTGGCTCCATTCCCAAGACCCTTGAAATGCACTGTCGTGTTTTGTAATACGAATTCCTTTCAATAGGCTTCATTGGTAAAGTTATATAACAATTCAGGGAAGGGTGCTTGTCAAGGAATTTTTCTGTTCTAAGCAAAGAAATAAGGATAATTGTCTAGCTTGTGACTGTGACGCTTGTGCTGGGCTTGGTCCTTCAGACCTACACAGGTGGGTATCAGCTGAAATGGCTTGATAGAAACAGGATTCTGTGTGTGTGTGTGTGTGCTTGTGGGCTGGGGAGAAGGAAAGAAAAAAGAGAAATTAGGTCCTTGGAAAGGGATACGGTCAGAGATTTTGGAGACTGCAGTATTAAAGAATGTGTTCAGCATTAATTTACAGATAACTACAGAAACCTACAGAACTAAACCATTCCAAATATTGAACATTTGCAATGTGATCTGTGGATAAATTCACCCTACAGCAAATCATGAATGCCAGTGCAGTAAGTTTCTGTTTGGAATATGTTATCTCTGCTTTAGTGGAACCATCCTGCAAATAACCTGCAACGTTTAGTCAAGGTTCAGCAATCTAGGACAGATAAATGTAGATAAAGGGTACCAAACCGACTTATTTAGGTCCTTCATTGTACAATTCTAATTCTTTAACAAAAAGTCTTGCAAATTTTTATTCATTTTTGGGGGACCACATGAGCCTACCAAATGACCAGAGGAAGCTGTGGATACCTATGAGGAACGCAGTTTGATTCTAAGAGCAAGTGCTAATGAGGGTACAACCATGCCATGCTCTCTCATACCAGAGTTTAAGATAAAAAGATTTATCTCTAACTATGAGGAAAGGAAGAGCATGACCCCTTACAGGTAAATCATGGAACAAAATTTAGAGGGTTTTCTTAAAAACTTTAAAATAATCTTTACTGAAACAAACAAACCCCAAACCCCAAAAGGCAACATTTCTCCTTTAGTTGCAATGATGTTCTTAGCTAAGAAGCTATGTTTTTAGACGAACGCATTGGGCCATATGATATGACAAACTGTCTGAAAACTAGCTTTGCCTGGGCAAGCGGAGATGATGTGGTTAATCAAGGTACAATCTTTATTACTGCATTAACCTCCTGCACCCAAGGACTGTGGATTCTAATTCCTGAATTGCCATGCAAGACTGATGCAGCAAGTTTTCTAGTCTCAGTTGGCAGCAAGCTAACAGAAGTGGCTAATGAAGATGAATAGCTGCCTCTTGGGAGCGGGGGGAGGAGAAAGAGGAAAGGAAAAGACCTAGGATACTTCAAGGTCCATATCTCTGCATGATTTCAGATAATAATGAAAAAGTGCACAGAGCTGACATTTTCAGAGATCATAACAAGCATGTTAATTTTGCAGTCTGCTAACAAAGCAATGGTAGTGGCCTCAGGATTGCCTGGAAATGTTTCAAGAAGTTAAATCAAAGGCTATTTAAAATAAAGATGAGGACACTGGTTTTGATGGATGATTGTATTAATATGGACAAAAGAGCAGACAAAAAAAAAAAAAAAAAGCCCAAAGCTGAAAAACACACACATTGACTAAGGAAAACATCTGAGGTTTGGAGGAGACAAAAATACCATCATGGTAAATATTTAGCAATACTGAAATATCTTTACCACAAATGTGTGTAATGTTCTAATATAAACATTCCTTTATTCCAGACAAAAAACCCCTGCTAAATGTAAGGAGGTCATTGAGGCAAGATTTGTGAGGGGAAAAAAATCTGGTTTTTTGAAACTAAACAAAATTTCCAAGTTTCTTATTTTGTGGGAGGCTGGAAGCTTTCTGATAGGTCATTAGTGGTCTGGACAGAAGGCGAAATAGCAGGCCATTGGTTTGGCCTAATGGGTTCTTAGTTCCAGTCTTTCATACTCCCGAAGGAGGACTGGGGGTAACGTAAGACTTACTTGGTTCCTGGGAACCTGAGGGCTTGTACAAAGAGCTCTTTTGTGCATTTACAGTGGAGATTCACCAGTGGGTATGAATTGATAACTTCAGCTCAGTTTGTTCAGCCAACTGATTGAGCATTTCAAGCTTCAAGAACTTATGGCTAAGACAGTAGTGCCTGTGTGCTCTGTGCACAAGTTACAGGCAGACATTACATGAAGTAAATACTTTGTGCTCTGGGTTAAGGAGCTACCAGAATGCCATTTGGCTAATGTACCTGTGAAGGCTGCCAACCATAATAAGAAGAAAGCAAGCTTCTGTTCTGTGTTACTGCAACAAACTTCTTGGTGAGTGTAAAAAGATGATAGAGAGGGTAAGAAAAGACCATAGAAAGAAAAAGAAGTCAAAATTAAAGTATTAGAAGTTAGATTGCTATCAATTGTGGCTCTATAAAGCACAGCTCCAAGAGGTTTTACACTTGTGTGTTACTTAATATTAGACAAAAAGTGCTCAATTTACAGGTGAAAATTACAGTAGTCTGGCATCTCAGACTGTGGAGCTGAGCATCAAGGCGGGGACTTTCCTTCCCTTTTCCCTGCAGTAGCACAGAGAAGTTCTGCAAGGCAAAGCAGCCTGTAAATCCTTCCCGGACAACCTTACTTGGATGTGGATGACTGCAATTAGCAAACAATTTTGTTTATGATGCTCTGACAACTTGGGGAATCTGTTCATATACAAGTCATTTATTCTGAATGAGATTAAGAAATCAGTGTAGCGCTGCATGCTTCAGTGTATGTGAATTCAACCATCTGTTCTCAAGGTTGCATCGTGTGCCTCCTAGATCTGAATTGACAGAAAGATGTTAAATCTTGATGGCTTGTATTCTACAAGTAGCACAGTGGCACAATGTGATGGCTGAAGCTGACAGGGAACGAACAGTTCAGCTAAGAGTACGGAGGTGTACGGAGTTGAACACAGACAATTCCATGTCCATAAATGATGAATACATGAATACCTGGTAGACTGGGACACTGGACCCAGAAAGGAGTTAGACATCACCAAAGGACAAGCAACTGAAAATAATCTCCTGACATCTCATGTTCTTGCCCAAAGAGCTTGTTCCATCATTACACATTTGAAAATGGAGAAGTAAATAGCAGGGTAAAACTGGTGAGGCCAGTGCTGAAATAACCTGTTTCTTCAAACACATTTCTTTAGAAATGCTGGAAATTCTGAGAAGGTGAAAAAAGGAACAAAAAAGGATCCCAGATATTCACAGAGATCAGCCCTGTTAGACTAAGAGTGACTATGCTTGATCTGCATAAGCATCTTCATAGCGGGGAAAAAACCCTCTAACATGACTTTTAGAGAACTTATTTGTAGTCAACTGTCAAGTGTCCCAAGGTAAAAAGGTAGAACCTCTACTCAACACCTTTGACAGATGAAAACCACTTAGATGAAAAAGATGAAAAACATTAACTTCTTGAATCATAAGCCAATGGATACCAGGTCAAAAAGGCAGTATGAAGTTTGGGAAAAAAGAAGAACTTCTCTTGAGCTGGCAGTTCACTGTTGGGCCACAGTGGTGCAGAAATGCTTGTCTTCATCTCTTGAAGTCTTAAGATTACGAAAGGATGCTTTTCTGAATGACACGTTTCTGCCAAATACAAGATAACAGGCTCAAAACAGGGGAGAGTGGCTGCAGCTATCTGGCTTGTTACACAGGCCAGAACACTAGTCAGATTGTGTGATAAAATACACTGTTCAGACTCACAGCTAAAATGCACATAAGTGGCATTCTTGTTCTTTATTTTGGAGCTTCTTTTTCAGCTCATCAAAATCCTTAGGATTTATGGCTCTCAATACAGGCTTTATAAGTCAAGAAAATATGCGTACCATTTGTATTCACATATGAATGCTAGGTACTGACCACAAAAGGAGTGATTAAAAGAAAGGGACATTCTCTTGTGTTTTAGAAAAGACAGAAACAAAAGTTTGCTCTTTCCTTATGTATCAGTAATTTATTGCTCATAGTTGTCCCCTGCTGCTTTTGATTGTATAAGGTCCAGATGCATCCCAACTAACTCCTGGGATTTAACTGAAGGGTCAACATGATGAAGGCATCTGCCTGACACTCTTCCAAAAGTCAGACAGACTCTGACATGGGGCACATCAGCAGACCTAAGATCTGAAGCATCCTCTGGAAGTGACTTTCTATATTGTTTAGAGATGGGGTCCAGGTTGCTGTATTCAGTCCTAAAGTGCCTCCAAGTGGGGAGGTTGAGTCTGGCCTTGTGGCCCTTGGAGAAAAGCTTTATTTCTTACATATTTGTATGGCACCTAGCACAGAGATTTTGGTCAGTGCTGGGCCTCTCTAGTTGCTACAATCACATGTACAAATTGAGGAAGAATTCAGAGATGACTTCCTGGAAGTGCTATTATTTTAGCTAGGCTGCTGTTGTGGTTTAAACCCAGCTGGCAACTAAGCATCACACAGCCACTCACTCACTCCTTCCTCTGGGGGTGGGGAAAGAAGAAAAAAGGTAAAAGTAAAGCCATGTGGGTTAAGGTGAGGAGAATTTACTTGAATAACACGAAGAGAGGGGAAACAACAGTAATAACTAATAAAACAAGCGATATACAACACACTGATTACCATCCCCCCCTACCGAGCCATGCCCCACCACTGTTTGGAACTGCGTGCCCTCCCCAGCTAGCCCCCCATGACATATATGGAGCATGACATCAGTACATTATTGAATATCCTATCAGCTGGTTTGGTCCGCTACCCTGGCTGTGGAAATTAACCCTATTCTAGCCAAACCCAGGACAGCTGCCCTGATATTTTTTTTTTTGATCATGTCTTAGGTTATGTCTCTATCTGCAAATTTGAGGCTGTTAGCACTTTTCTGTATCTTGGCTGTTTGCATATCAGGATGAGAGTCAAGAACTCATAGGACTCTCTTCCCTATCTCCTTATGGTTCTTGGAAACATATGAACTGCATATGACCATTTAATACCTTCAGGTTAAGAAGACATTGCTGTTGTTCCAGAAAGGTCATCCGTGGTCATCCAAAATGCTTTCTTAAACATATAGACAACCCAGTATTAGGTTTTCCAGTTTTAATGTTGTGGGTAGTGAGAGGGTTATCCAGCTGGCTAACATCTTTTTCTTCTAAAAAATCACATTTGGATTCTGTCTCAGCCTGGAAGAGGGGCACTGGATGGCAGAGGAGAGCTGAAATGCTCTCCCTCAGGCGCCCAGCCTCAATCCCTGGAGTTGGGACTGGGGTGTGCAGAACAGTATTCCAGCAAGTGCATGTAGGCACAGCCACTACCCAGGGTGGCTCTTTGCCTCCTGTTGTCTTCAGTAATGCCCATGCCCTCCTTCCCTTCATAGAGGGAAGAGCATAGAGGAAAGAGGGGCTCCATACTACCAACCTCTCACCCTGGGCCTGGGGAATAAGCCCTGGAGAGAAGTGGGAGCCAGGTGCAAACATCCTCCCTCCAGGGCTCCCTGAGCAAACAATCCAGATTCTCTCAGAGAATCACCCACCCATACTGGAAAAAATCCAGTGAGGTGGGTAAGTGGGGCTTGGTGCTAGAGCCAGAGGCTGGTGGGGCCCCTCCAAGGGTCTCTGTGATGCAAAAAGGCTGGCCAGATCCTAACGTGAGTTAATGGCACTTCCTTTTCCCCTGTGTAGTCCAATTCCTATACGTGTATGTAAGTAATAATCTCTCTGGGATGAGCACCATCTTGTAGCATGTACATGGCACTGCACATACTTAGGCTACGACTTGTTCAGGAGTTACCAGGAGTAGCAGGTTTTGTTGACTTTTACACTGGTAAAAGTTGCCAGCACAAGTGGGCAGAGATTTGGAGAATACTCCCTCTTAGATAAAAATTACTGAATAACGCTTTTCATTGGGTCTTAATTAGCACTAAAAAAAAATTAATTCATAAAAAAAAGCTTGCACAGTGCAGTGGTAGACATTATCTACTAAGGATATTTTATCCTCTACCAACGATAAAACATGTAGTAGAACCTCCTCAAAAGTACTACTGCACTTTGAACTGCTGAATTTAGTGATCTGTTAATTGACAGAAACTTCAGTGGACAAGAATATCTGATTATTTTAGATCAGTGAAGTGATTTCCTTTTCCTTTTGACATCTTCTGGCATTGATGTTTGAAGGATTTTGTCCAAAATGTGTGTTAAAAGCATATGGGATAGGAAAAGGGGAAGAAAATATGTACTGGAAGACTCCTCAAAATAGCTGAAGAATTTAGTAGAGAAGTGCCAGTGGATGCACTCTCCATCCAAAGTCCCTCAAGCACTTCTGAGCCCCCATCCATGCATGCAGTGAACCCTGGCTAATGAAAATCGGATGCAACGAGGCTGGAAGTTTCATTATTGACAGCAGAGGCAAAAATAAAGCCTGGAAAGTAATAAGACCAAAGCCCTGATGCTACATTCCAGTCTTTGCATGGCTTATTGAGACAAAAGCAGATAATCAGGGCCTTTTGTGTCACAGTAAAGGGTTTGGTAAGCAGAGCCCACTGGGTTCCTGTTATAATAATTTTTATCTGTTTTGCAGAGTCAAAGCAACAAATCGGCAAGTACAAGGAGACTATTTTTTTTTACGTTAATTATAGAACCATAGAATTATTTAGTTTGGAAAAGACCTTTAAGAACATCAGGTCCAACTGTTAATCCTAGTACTGTCAAGTCCACCACTAAACCATGTCCCTCAGCACCACGTCCACATGCAGGGATGGTGACTCAACCACTTCCCTGGGCAACCTGTACAAATATTTCTGTAAAGAAATTTTTCCTAATGTCCAATTAAAATTTCCCCTGGTGCAACTTGAGGCTATTTCCTCTTGTCTTATCATGTGTTACTTGGGAGAAGAGACTGACATCCACCTTGCTACAACCTCCTTCCAGGAAGTCATAGAGAGGTCTCAGTCTCCTTTTCTCCAGACTAAGTAACCCCAGGTCCCCCAGCTGCTCCTCGCAAGGCTTATTCTCTAGACTCTTCAACAGCTTCACTGTCTTTCTTTGGACATTCTCCAAGACCTCAATGTCTTTCTTGCAGTGAGAGGCCCAAAACTGAACACAGCTTTTGAAGTGTGGCCTCACCAGTCCCAGTTGTTTTAGATGTTTAGGAGAAAGGCCTGTGATGGGGCCTATCAGTGTGAGTGCACAGGACACTATCCCTGCTTGCAGAGCTGGCATAATCACAGTCCTTGCACTTAGGAGGATGCAGGTTCCTGCTGCAGGTTCCTACAGTAGCAACTTGGAAAAGAGATCCAGACCCACACCCTGAAACGACTGGCAAGGATGGGGAGAGGGCTTGAGGCCAGTCCCTTGTTGCTGCGTAGAAAAATGTTAGGCTTGCCAGCAGCACAGTGCTCCTGGGAGCCCTTGTGAATGTGTTATGACCAGGCAGGGAGCCTGCCCGGGCTGCTGCTGTTCACCATCGTGTTCTCAGGAGCCAGTGCCAGGAGCATGAAACAGCACTTGCCACTTCTCCCCACTACACATGGGGTGGCCTTTGAGATGGTGTCAGAGGCAGGGAGAACCCCTTTGTTTGCCCCAGTTGTCCCTAGGCAATCTGGCATTTCTTGTTAAAACTGATTTTAAATTGTGCTTCTCTCTAGATGCAAATACACCCACAGAGCAGTGAAGGAAACTGTACTTCAGCTGTGAAAACACTTATCTAGTGTTTATATTAAGTGGGTTCTACAAAGCTATCATTGTCTCAAGCTCTGTCTCTTTTAAGCCATGAAACAATATTTAGTGCTTACTGTACACACTGGCTTTCATTTGTGAGGTATTCTCCAAACCTGCATTAAGCATTCCAGCAGCCTCCGTAATCTCTGTAAGTACCGTACTATTATTACGAGGTAAAACACATAAAACTGGAATTAAGGTCGAAAGCATCTTGAGTCAGAAAATCTCTTAAGAAAATCCCTGTCCCCTGGCATACGTGGTACCAAGGGTGACAATGCCATTCTGTGACTCCACTTGAAAAAAATAGTAGAAGGTATGAAAATCCACACTGAGCCTTAGCTCCGCGCCTAAAGCATGTGTTCTGGCTTCATCCATTATACTGCTTGTTTCAGTAAGAAGCAGAGTAACACTAATATCTTATTCATTATTGCAGGCACTGTCTGCATAAGATATTTGCATCTATTTTTTTAAAAAAAGTGGTCTTAAACCACTTTAACTAAAACCAAACACATTTAGATTTATCTAAATTGCTTAAAACCAAATTAAATGAATAGAAAGAAAAATAAATAGAACTTTTTTAAAGAGTTCGTAAGGAGACTAGGTATGAAACAATTAAACTTGGACTGATGAAACACCTGTATGCACAACAAGCCTACCTGGACTAGCACATCACACTGCCTCACTATTTCTAGGTGTTCTCTGCTGATGTTGTACCAGACTCTCAGTGCAAAGACAGCTTGGTTTTACAGCTAGAATGTTATGAAACATGATGCTAACAAAGGTTTTTACAATTTTCTAAAACATTCCTCAAGATGTTTGCCGGCAAACAGTAGGTGATTATGAAATTATAGGCTGCATCATGACAGAGGCAAGCAATGAAGTAAGATGGTTAAAAATGCTTGTTTATTTTTGAGCTCTTAACTACACATGATATACTCATCCACTTTACAGCAAAATAAACATCCTTTTGCTGTCATTCAAAAAAATGAGGATTTATGTATTTTCTTTTTTTTTAACCTCATAGAAACGATGTGGAAAAAGGAAACAGGACATAACCATTACCATTTAATTATGTCACCTGTTTTTTAGAGAGCAAAGAATCAGGAATAGCTGCCTTAGCATTGGGAATTTAAAATATTAAAAGTCATGAAAGGTTGTTTTGTGGCAGCAAGTGTTAATTCCTTTAGATTTCTCTTCATGAGAAGCATCAAACTGCAATTCATTGCAATAAGAAGATCCACAGAATATCTACATATCAATTTCCTCTTAAATCTTCAGTGACTTTCCTACCAAGGGAAAGATTTCACTCCTGTTGATTAAAGGTAGTCCTTTAGGTCAATTCCTTTTTTAACTTTGAAAAAGTTTCTTAGTAAAACAAAGCAGTGGGTATTATCTTTCAAAGCTTTAGTACACACAGAATCCCATCAGATGAAAGATCACATCGTAGAGCTTTTTTCCCTACCAGCGATAAAAGCATAAATAGGGAACACCCTCAAATTGAAATGGAGATGGTTGGAGATTACTACAATGGTTAAAGGGTACCGTAATCATGAACATTTCATGCTTTTTGAGTGAGAAAAATGGGATCCTGGAATTATGCCAAGCAGCTTAAAATAATCTGCATGGGTAAGGCAATTGCATCCAACCGGTGTATGTTGAGCGGAGAAATGATGACAGAGGTGACTCAACTAATGTACCTCTGTGTCCAGAACACCATCCACAAAAAAATACCAGTGGTACAAATCTGGTCCATCCCCAGTGCTGAATTACATCAACCAAAGGGAACTCTGGTTACCTCAAGGCAAAGCAGTGTGGCCTGCCAGGGGCTTTGCAAATAGAAACACTCATAATACCTGTGCGCAAGTCAGCTTTTAAGAGTTTTAAGAGTGTGTTATAAAGTGAGATGAGAAAATATAAAAACTGTACTTTCAAAGTAATCCTTTAATGCCAACTGGCAGTAAAGCTTTTAGTAGAGTCTGTTTGGTTTTACTGATGGGTTCAATATGTTGAATCCCTATCCATATTTTAGCCTCAGTGCCTAGATTCACATCACCGTTGGCTTCTGATGCTTAATCTCATTAGTACATCTATTTGTATTGATATACCCAATAAGGTTGCTAATACTACCTTAGCTAAGTGTTATTTATTGTATCTGTATATACAACAATATTAACACAGTCAACCATTAGCATCGGCACTTGAGGGCACCATTAAATTCACCCAGTGTTCAGAGAGAGATTTAATGATGGATTTAATAGTATTAAATAGGAAAAAATGCCCTTGGCCTTTACATTCTCATTTAAAAACATATAAAAGAGTAGTAATTCAGGCAGTTATACTACTTTCAAAGATTTTCCTTTAAATCACGCTCAGCAATATGAGATCAGCTGTTCTTTGGCTGTTATTGTATCCTGACCAAAGATAACAGCTCTTGACCTATCGGAATTACCAAACTGTTGGCAAATTCAGCTGAAGTTCCTACATCAAATATGGGTGAGTTTACTGCTTAAACAATGAAGATAAAATTGGTGGAAAATCAGTGCAATGGTGTTGCCTGTGAGCTACGTTACAGAGACTTCCGTTAGCAACAGATGTAAGCAGAGCCGTGAAATAACTGAACGTTAGGTTTTTACACTGATGTTTTTCATTGAATATAAATAGGCTGGGTTTTAGCTAGGTCCATAGCTTTTAGCTGCATTTACTTGATTTCTTTCAGTCTCCAGGTGTCTGTTACTGAATGGACCTACTGATCTCTAGACTATCAGTGAGAGAATTTCGCCCAAGAAAGGCATGTGAATGGCTTACGCCCCCCACCCACTCCCCACCCCCCCAC
>NW_010393597.1:14937-25500 GCF_000710305.1 Buceros rhinoceros silvestris | reverse complement strand
TTTATATTTTTATTTTTATAAATCTGTTATAAATACTTTTATGCACACATAGTACTAGAAATAGTACCAGAAATAACTAGCTTTCAACTCGGCATAGTTTCTGCCTGCTGTATTTGGGATGTTTTTCTGTACTGCTGGAGGCAGACAGTGGGAATCTTTCACCACTGCTACTTGTCGTGATCCAGTGTCATGGGAAACCAGCTGACCTTTGACTCTGGCTATGGAGCTACATGCAGGTAGAGTTGCCACTTTTCTCTTTGCAGCCAGAACAGGCAATTTTTTCCCTTTGTTGTCAATATTTCATGGTATTTCGATTTTTTATTTTAGTATTCCTTTTTCATTTCGCTAGTGTTTTTCCTCCCATGTGAATGATCCGTTTTCTTCACGTAGTGTGCTTCAACTGCCAGGTCTGCACCTGACATTATGTTCTTGTCAGTCCTGAAGTATTTCCCTTTGATGTCGGGGTGTGAGGTGGGAACAAACTGCCTTGGAAAGAAGGATTACTGTATCAGGTTTCCCCACATGGGTATTCGTTTGAGCCTAAGTGATATTTCGTTGTCTTTCCTTCTTCCTTCTAATTTCATAATCTCTTTTTTTGAAGCAGAATGTTAAAACGACATTTTAATGTAGTTCAAAAAATACCTTCAAAATGGTCATTAGCCTTTGAAGGTCCTTTATGTTTCTAGGTGTTACTCTTGGAGACAGCTGCGTTTTTTGCCCTCTCTTCAACCCCTTTCTATACCAATTAGTTGCACTTAAAATCCATGTTTTGCTGTAGTCATTGTTGCAGAAGTCCTGACAGCAATTATTTATCATCCATTTGTTTGTGTCACTGCCTGCCACATACTGCCTTGTTAAAGGAGGTTTTGCATATCTGCCCTTGCTGACCACTTCTGTAACTTTGTAAGTTCGTTTGGGGGTTTATGACTCTGTGTTGCAGCCAGCGCTGCCTGTTTAATTCGTGGGGTTTGCCTTATGGTCAGAGTACTGCCAATGGAGGGGTTACAAAGAGCACAAGGTGGTTTGGCACAGGCCACAAACTAGTCTTACATTCACTTTACAGTACAGCTAGAGCAAATTAGTCTCAATTTTTAATGAAGTTTTGGTATATGCTGTATCAAACGATAGTCTAACTTCTGTGGTAAAGAACTTTTCCTTTAGAAAAATCTTCAAAAATATTAAAAAAACCCTACATAAAGCCTTAAAATACAGATTGGTTTTATTCATGTTTAGATATTCCTCCAGTTGCTCTAGAAACTCAAGGATTTTCTTTTTTTCTTAGTACTTCACATAAAAAAATCACTTCCAGCTGCATTTTCCTTTCTTTCTTTTCCCTTTTTTGTAACTTTCTTTTTCTTTCCCCTCAAGCCAGCCAGGTGTTTTAAAGACCTGAGGAAACAACACATGGAAGAAGAATTTGCCAAACTGATGCTCCATACATCTCCTTGTTACCCGTATTTCTTTGGAATCCCCTCCTTCTAGTTACATAGGACCTGTAATCCGAATAATAGTTTATAAAACCGTCATAAAAATGTAAATCAACCACGATCCAAATTGTGGCTGAGGTTCCTTGTTCAAGCAACCTTCTATGACAAATTAGGAATATTTGATTCCAAATCACAGCCACTTGATCCCATGAATTCTAATAATCTTTGTGAAAGCATTCCACTGGCCCCGAAACAGTGTTCTAGTTGGATCTGGTGGAGGGTTTTCCCTTCTTTTTCCCCCAAAATGTTTTTTGCTTTAAAAAGGTATACAGCGCAATTGAGCAATTCCCTTCTAAAAGGCTTTTGATTGATTGGGATATGTAGATAATTCTATTGCTGATTTTCTTATCTATTCAGCATCTCAAAATCTGTGTTTCGACAAGTAAAATGTCATTATTTGGTGCCATTAAGTGTGTCAGTCATTCATTCCCGAGATGTCTGACCGTGTTCTAACCTGCAATAGCGACTTGCAAGAAAAGTCGCTTGTATGTAAAGTCAGTAAAGACCATGATCCTCCCACCCGGAGTCAGAGGATAACAGCAGTGATGAGTAAATCTTTATTAAAGGCCATTCTGCTTTATGGCGTGTTGGCATCAGAGAGAAAGAAATCTGGAGTCTTGGGGATATTAATGCTTATTTTATCCTGTGAAATGGGCTGTAAGATCTAGCCCCATGTTTGGTTGTTCATATTTTCCTTACAGTAGTTATTGTGAACATCTTTTGTCAGTAGCTGAATTTCAGTATTTGTAATCCCATCTGTTACTCACTTCCATTGCTGCTAGGGTTATTCCCCAGGAATAAAGGGGTTTTGAGTAAACATCCATCTTCTTGGTTTCAGTGTCTACTGGCCTTAGACGGTATTTTTTACCTCTGTCACTTTTACTTTGCTCATACTGTAAAGAAATCAGCATTTCCAGAGGTTAAAAGAGGCTCCGTAACAGAAAAAAAGGTTCAGCCATCTCACAGAAGGCAGACACAGCTCAGGCTGTCCTGCCAATAAACGACTCCACTACCACAGCCTTCAGCAGAGCAGTTCTTGGAGGGTGAAAATCAACGAGCCCTTTTATGCTCTCATAAGACTGAGGGTATCTTCTCTGCTGAGGAGTCATCCAAACGACATTCTCCCCAGCTCTGGGTTAGTTTCCTTTTGATGCTGACAAGATATGAAATCAAATGTTAGTGTACAGGTAATGACTGAGAAATTACATGTTTACACTAATGGATTGCTGTTCATTAGCACACGCTAAGCACTCATCCTCATCAATCACTGAACATTCATTACTTTTGCAAGTGCTCAAGTGTATTGCTACAGCAGAAGGGAGCATCCTGCTTGTGCTATGGTAGTATCTGTGTGTTTAAAGGCTCATCAGGGAGTTTACTGCCAGGGCAGGGTCTTAGAGGGGTATTTTTTTGTTTGTTTTCCTTGTGTTTCTGGCAAATCACATGCAGGTTTGAAATCAATATAAAATTGTGACATCGTCTTGATAAAGTCCTCCGAGCTGAGTACTAATACAAACTGCAATTTGTTTTCAACAGTGTATTCTAAGAGTAACCATTCTAATCAAGCTTTCCAAAATAGAAATAATAATTAAAAAGAACATCTGCTTTAAATAATTCATTTTAATTTTGTTTGTTTGTTTGTTTTTCTTTCATCTATTTCTGCACTGGGAGCACCTGCCTGCACCCAGAGTTTCATTGTCCAAGGAGCAGATAGCTGCTGACCTCTACCATCACATGGGTGTGACTGTCTTGGACACGGGTACGACTGTCTTGGAAATACCAAGTTCGTGGTTGAGTCACTGTGGACAGATGAAATAACAAAGGGCTGGAGGCGGGCAACTGATATAGCCAGTGGGAAAGTGAACTGTGCTACCCTGCAGACAGATGAGTCAGGAGTGCTGAGGTGCCATTCGAACTGGGTTCCATGGACATACACATGTATCTCAGAACTATTCTGGGCTATGCTGAGGAAAATGACCCTATTTCCTGACAATTTCTGGCTCATAAATGTGTGTGAGGGGTGGGGGTGGGGGGTGTTCCTCCATGTGTTCACACACACCAGCATTTTTATTTTCACTTATGTTAGCACCAGGCTCTTTTGCATTGCCATGTAAGAAGCCAAGGAGTAATTTCAGGTTACAGCCGAAGGAAGGACTCGCTCTTAGGAGTTTGTACACCTTCCTTTTGCCACTAGCAAAAAGAATGTTCTGATAAGCCATGTATAATAAAAAGTATAATATATCCATTACATTTTTCTGTTGGACTCTTCCTGAGCAGGGTGTTTTCACCTAGGGAAAAAAATCAACACTAGAAGAGAAATACAGGGTTTGTTTTCTTTGAACAATGTGATTAATCCTAACTGAGACGTGAGGTATAAACTTAGTCTCTTTGAATGCTTGAATTAGCATGACTTTCTAAAATTATCTATCCTAATTTAGCCAGACAATACAGGCTTGATGGTTTAGAGTGCACTACAGCCAGTTTGAATAGATGGTGGAATGCTGCTTTCTCTTTTTCTCTCTCTTTTTTTTTTTTTAAGCTGTAAGTCTGTAAGGTTCTTATTTGATTCACTTAATTTCCTAATGCAGACATATCTTCTACATTATTCAGCTAATTCTTAAAGAATTCTTAAAGAATTCGCTGAATTATTAATATCTGTTGTACCTATGTATTGGGGGTTTTTTGTTCCTGAAACATTTTTCCTACCCCTGTAGTAGTTTTTATATGGATGTAGCTGAAGGACCTGAGGAGGAAGAAGCCCAAGATAGTTACAGCATCACAGAATCATTTTGGTTGGAAGAGACCTTTAAATTTGTCAAGTCCAACCATTCCCCCAGCACTGCCAGGTCCCCACTGACCCCTGTCCCTCAGCACCACCTCCACACGGCTGGGAAACCCCTCCAGGAATGGGCACTCCACCACTGCCCTGGGCCAGGCCTGGACATCCCTTTCTGCAAAGAAATTTTTCAGAATATCCAACCAATATATTGGGGGGTTGTTGTGAGGGTTTTTTCTCTATTTTTTCTCCTCCTATAGAAGCTGAAATTGGACAAAAGGAAATGGAAGACTTTTCACGTACTAGTTAGTAAACTTTCTGTCAGGAGATGCAATCTGGTGTTTGAGTTATATTTAGTCTGTGTCATTACTGATGGTATACATCATCAAAGCATGTGATCTCATGCAAAAGAAGCTTACTCAGGGGACAGGAGGCAGAAGGTGGAGAGTGTTTGCTGAAATGAGGATATCTGCATTTCTTATGCTTACTTTCTCTCTTTCTTCAGTAAGTAAATAGCATGACTCCCGACAGCAGAACGAATGAGTGAAGAGCGAAGGAGACAGATGGTAAAGCATTTTTAGTACTAATGACAGGAGCTTCTAGAAAATGCCACTTGCAACGTGAAACACAAACTGCTTACATATATTAGCTTTATTTTAGGGGAAAATAATGAAACCCTACATTTCATACAGGATTTTAAATCTAAATAGTTGTTACATGGAGATTAATTTGCGAGGGAAGTAGTTGTTTCCAAACCCACACGTTTATAGTATCTAGTGTCGGAGACCACGGCTGATTTTGGTGGGGGTCATGTGCGGTCGTGGTACACAATCATCTTCGAGGATGTGAGCTTCGGGACTCCACACTGTACAAACACTGTTGTCAATGCAAAAGTTTCTTACGAAATTATTGTGTCTGTTTTCTGTGATATGATGTAAAGAAATGAGGAAAACTCTACTCAGGCCGTCTGAGAAACAGAGATGTCTCAGGGGTTGATTCCCTGGTGATACCTCTGGCAGTAACGAGAATCTGGGGGAAAAGGACCCATTAAAGACTTTTCCAACCTAAATGAACATGAAAAATGCTATTGCTGTTTTCGCTTCTTGTACTAAATGTAAGGGGGAGAGGTGTTTATTTCTTACATTTTATTTGAATGCCCGTTTAGCTTAACATTTCACTTACCATATTTAGTCCCAGAAGCAAGCACAGAAGGTTTTCTTCAAATGCCGTAATCACGAAGAAAACATGCAGTGTTTATTTTTATTGCATCTAATATATATAGCTACCAATATATACCATAAATTCTTTCTCTGGTATGTTTGTTTCCATGTATTTTCATATACTGCGCATAGCTGTATCCAGTGCTGGGGTCCCCAGGGCAAGAAAAACATGAACCTGTTAGAGTGGGTCCAGGGGAGGCCACTATAGCTACCAATATATACCATAAATTCTTTCTCTGGTATGTTTGTTTCCATGTATTTTCATATACTGCGCATAGCTGTATCCAGTGCTGGGGTCCCCAGGACAAGAAAAACATGAACCTGTTAGAGTGGGTCCAGGGGAGGCCACAAAAATGAAAAATGATCACAGGGCTGGAACCCCTCTGCTATGGGGAACATCCGAGGAGGCTGTGGTTGTTCAACCTGGAGAAGAGAATGGTCCAGGAAGATCTTATTGCAGCCTTTCAATGCTTAAAGGGGGCTTATAAGAAAAGAGACTTTTAACCAGTATCTGTAGTGACAGGACAAGGGGCAATGTTTATAACCAAAAGAAGGTAGATTTAGACTGGATGTCAGGAAGTAATTTTTCATGATGATTGTGTGAGGCACTGGAACAGGTTGCACAGAGGAGTTGTGCATGTCCCATCATTAGAAGCGTTCAAGTTCAGGTTGGATGGGGCTTTGAGCAACCTGCTCTGGGGGAAGACGTTGGGCTTGCACTAGCTGACCTTTAAATGTCCTTTCCAGCTGAAACCACTCTTTGATTCTCTGATACATATGTACCTTCTATGTATGTATATACAAACATAAACTCACCTACTGAATACGTTGTCAAATATTTGCAATAATTTCAGTTAAAAAAACTCAATCTAGGTTTCATTAAGTATTTCTATCACTCCTAAAAGCAGAATCACATTTTTACTGTCTGCTCAGAGTTGCTAGGAAGTTGGAGTTCAGTAAGTTGAATGTGGGCATACTTTGAAATCTCATAGTTATTAAAATCAATATTTCTATTCTTCCAGACATTCAGGTAGCAGAACAACCTCATTTTTAAAGAAAACACCAATGCTCAGGAACTGCAGAGAAAAAAACCCTATCTGGAAAGCTGATAAAATGGATCCAACTCATTATCATAAAAAGATTTGTTAGATCTGATTTATTAAACTGTCTGCTTAGATATTCTCAGAGCACCTGGAACACTGGGGCCTCTTAGTGAAGACTAAATGAGTCAGCTTAATTATAAAGCATTTTTTCCTCCACTGTAATGTAACCTTTTGAGGAGTGTGGTATTTCTGTTTGACGTGTGCGTCAACTTCAGCATCCCAATTACATCACTGATTGGTTTTACTGATTTTACACAAGAACAATCAACTGCTGAGCTAATCGCTATGAGCTTGCTGAATTGGAAGCCGGAACTTGCAGTGGGTGACACGGACGTATTTCTTGCAACCAAGGAGAAAAGCGGATTTTGCTTGTCTCTCTGCCGTCTCTGTCCATCAAGTTTCATCTGAAGATTGAGGGTACTGCAGCATTGCCAGGATCAAGCTGCTCGGTATCAAAGGCAACATCAAGATTGCTGACATCTTCCCTATGCATGGCACATGGAGACACTTTAATTAGCCCTCTAGGGACAGTAGTCCAATGGGAGTCCCTTCGTAGGTAGTCTGCTTTGGGTCCTGGACACCGGGTAGGTTTAGTGGCTGAGGGTGCAGCCTTCGACTGTTGTTTTCTTTCCTCTGACAATTGTGATCATTTCTAAGCACGAGCTGAAACACAAGCCTAGCTCCACACACAGTCTTTTTTCCTTTGACAAATATAACTGGGTGAAAATCTTGAGCCTGCTGAAGACAGCAACTGAATTCTTCTTGTCAGCAGCAAGCGTAGGATTTTACTCCCTGCCTCGACTCTTTCTCATGGACTAGCTCTTTACTGGACCTGTTGCCAGCCACGTTCACAGAAGACGACATCTGGTGACCTGACGGTCTTTGGAACCATGCAAGTCCCCGCTGTTTTTCAAAGTCAGAGCATTTTCCACTCAATCTCAATAACGTGGTGATATTAGAAAACAATACTCTGCAGAGACAGAATCTTCTGAGGCAAAAAGAACTTTAGGAGACTTTTATCCACCTTATAGGTAGTCCTTTATTTTTTGCAGAAATACTGGAAAGGACAAAGTTTTTCAGGAAAGCAAAAAAGATCTAACAAACCAACTTACCAGAAATCCCCCACATGAATCACTCCTAAATGAGTTCAAAGGCAACATTCCTCACTCTGACAAAGCTTTAAAATATACCTGTGCTTGCTCTCGTCTTCCCTGCACACTCGATACGCCCAGGTTCAGAGCTGTGGCAAACAATGATAACAAAAAACCAGCAGAAGGCCTTTATGTACGGTTTTCTGACATGAAGCAAATGCAATTCAATGCTGACAAATGCTCGGGGTAGGAGCCCAGTTGCCAATAGAATAACAAATAGAAAATGAATTAAGTGTACCAAGCGGAGAAGACCGAAAGTCATCTTCGCGTGTATAGACATGCTGCCTTCGCAAACCCTTTGCCCTCTCCTTTCCATGGCTAGTGTCAATCTTTTTTATTATTATTTGGCTCTGTCCTCTCAGAAATCCTTTGCCTTTATTTGTTTGTTTCTTTCTCTCTTCAGCGTGCCCTTTCCCTCCCGTGGAAGAGGTGACCACAGGGTACATAATATATAGTCTGTCTCAGGGGCTAGTATAACCTGCCATGGCGTGTTTGATAACCCACTCATCACTGAAATGGAATGTCTTTTTAATGCAGTTTTACTCTAAAGTCTGGCTTTAAAGATGGCCTTAAAGTATTCTGTGCTTCTATTTGTTACAGCAGTACGGAACGTGGCCAATTTACAAATAACAATACACATACATTCATTTCAAACTGATCCTGAGCTCCGAGGCTGTTTCTCTTCCTTCTCGTGTATTATGACAAGCTTTACATTTTTTCACATCATCCCTGGTGTGGCACATCCGCGTTTGCCATGTTTATTCAGACAGAGAAATATTATATCTTCTGAATTTGGTCTGTAAGAAGTTTTATACATAATTCTGCTAACAGCTCATTTTAAATAACTGTAAAGCAATGAATTGCTATAAAAAATAAAAAGAAATTGAAGAAGACGAGCACACCTCTCTGATGACTATGCTCCAGTGAGCGCTGAGTGGGATAAAATTGTGTTTCAAATAGCGTTACCCTTATATGAAACATTGGCCTTAATGGAGATACTGCAACCAAACTTGTCATCCCATCAGGGTACCCAAGTGTTGACAGGGCATTGGCGGGTCAGGAGAGTGCTGGGACTGAAGGGGATTTTTAGGAGGTAAAGGTTTGCCTTTCTAATATGTAGTTTATCTGCAAATAAACTACAGATACTAACAGAAGCCAAAGGCTAATTCCCTAACTAATCTGTAAATAATCCTTCCGTAATTAAAAATACCGAACTCTGTTTTGTAAAGGGAAACCCTCTTGTATAGTGTTTCTTATTCCTGTGGCTCTCCCTCAGCTTATCAGCATATTTACTTTTTTTTCCCCCCTGCAAAGGGTTCCATCTAGTAGACTGTGTTTTAAAACCAGAAAAAAACCCCGCTGTTTTATTTTTATGGTATCTACATTGGGTATTATAATACCGACCCAGAGTGGGCTCTGTATAAAACCAAGGAAGTGGCTTTTTTTCTTTAATTCTGTGCATTAGTCACCCCGTGTGACATCATACCTTGGATTGCACTTTTTATCCATCAGCAATATGTCATTTGACAATAATGAACGCTGTCAGATTTAACGGACATGTAATTAATACTTAGTTGATCCTAACAGAACACCACAACTGTAAACAGGGAGAATGTTTTGGAAGCAACAAGCCATTCCAGCAGGAAAGTGGAAAGTTTAGCAGAGAAGTTCAAGATACACCAGCCTGGCAGGCCATTACATCGTTAACTGGAAGCTGATGAAATCATTTATTTATTTCAAAGGTATATTAAAACAGAGGGGGTTTCGTGGCTTTGTTTTCTTCTCAATTTCATGTGTGATTACAAAATCAAGGTTTTCTTTGAAATAAAAACTGCCAAAGGAATCCAAAGCTTCTTTCTTTAAGTTCTGGCTTTACTCCTTAGCTGGTACGTGTATAAAATACATCACCAAAACATGCACTGCACTTGTGTAAACTAGGACTGGTTTGGGTTTGCCTTTAAATGCCACTATCTGCAGGAATAGCAAATGCATTTGGGGAAAATTTTATAACAAAACTAATTTTTTACAGAAAACGAGTCTAACAAAGATAAAGTTGAAGCTTGAATCTTCTTTCCTATCACATCTTGAGTGGTTAAAGTGGCACATAGAAAAGAAAAATTTATTTTATCACAGTATGTTTGTCGTGACTTATAAAACCTTCTCGTCGTGAGAAAAAAGTTTCTGAGCTGCACCTCTTAACTTCTTACTACGCTTTTCTGTGGGCATGCAACCAATTTTGGTGTTTTAACAAATTAAACCAATTTATAATCTGAAGCGTAAAGCTGAGGTGTACGCACACTAAACACCTCCAGTATGATCATATATATACACTGGGCAGGAGTTGTGTTCTACAGAACTGTGTGATTGACATTCGTGATGAAAATACTCATTAATTTTTTTTGTACAGTGCATTCCACATTATTTGGATTTTTTTCTCCTCTGATTAGCATGAAAGTAACCGAGTTAAAATTGACAGATACTTTATTTTGCTCCCACCCTTTTGAAATACTGCATGACATTGGATTCCCACCCCTTCGCTTCCCTCCGTTTTCTATGATTTCATAATAACACACATGAACGATATAAATTTCTCCTTGGCTGAGCTGCTGATAACCTTGGATGCAAGTCATCCACAAATTTGGAGACAAACCTCCCTCCTGTCTGAGCACTGCACTTCAAGCTCACCCTGGAAAGCAGGATCTTGACATATTTACAATATTGAGGACCTGCAGTCGCTTTTCGTTTGTTTTGGGGGGGGTTGTTTGTTTTTTTAAGGTTGTACAATACTTTTTTTTTTTACAGCTTTTTTTTTATACCTATCTTCAA
>NW_010393597.1:703-14886 GCF_000710305.1 Buceros rhinoceros silvestris | reverse complement strand
GGACCTTGAGTCGCTTTTCGTTTGTTTTGGGGGGGGGGTGTTTGTTTTGTAAGGTTGTACAATCCTTTTTTTTTTGCCAGCTTTCTTTTTATCCATATCTACAAGAAGGTTTGAATCAAATCTTCATTGCTGAACAGCCTTCAATTTCCTGCAAGTTAATCAATAACGATGCCAGATAGAAGTCTGAACTACTTCTACCATACTGTCAACAAGCATATGCTGTTTATTAAGTCTAACTGCAAGCTGATCTTAAAGGAAAACACCCCACCACAACAGCTGTTTGTCAGTGTATTTCTCTTCTCCCTGTCTACTTTCAGTCTAGGTTGTCAGTCTCTGAATCCAGAAAGGCAAATGTGCAGATGCTCTTGCAAGAGAAGTGCAGAGCAGTAACCTGACTTAGACACCATCTCCATATTCCTTCCATGTCGCCTGATCCTGCTTCACCTCTTACATGCATTCTTTTCGCATCTCAGTTTTATCAGGAGCTTCTTTTCATCCGTGCATGCCTCCTGCCATCTTTGCTTGATTTCCTGATTGTCCAGATGGGCTGTTCTTCAGCTTAGAGGAGGAGATACTCAAAAACCAACCACCTCCCCTGGATCCTCCTTCTCTCCAGGACTATCTCCCATGGGATTCTTCCAACCAGATCCCTGAACAGGCCTAATTCTGCTTTTCTAAAGCCCAGGGTTGTGATTCTGCTTTTTGCCTTGTTCTTTCCTCTCAGGATTCTGAACTTCATTGTCTCATGACGGCTGCAGCTAAGGCTGCCTCTGACAGTCACATCCTCAACTAGTGCCTCCTTATTCAAATTTATGAGGTCCAGCTGAATAACTCGCCTCATTGGCTTCTCCACCACCTGCGTTAGGAAGTTATCACCGATGTACTCCAGTAATCTCCTGGATTGTTGGTGCTCTGCTTGTCACTCCAACAGGCATTAGAGGGGCCCCTCAGCACAAGGGTGAGTCCCCCAAGAGGACCAGAGCCTATGAACATGAAGCTTCTCCTAGGTGTCCAAAGACAGCCTGAGGAGGAGTGTGAGAGCTCTCCCCATAATGCTGTCTGATAGGTACCTCCTTAACTACGTGCTTACACTTGGGGTAACCCCACTTCAGCCCAGTTTTGCTGATTACTATGTCCTTCATGTTCACATCACCTCAGGCTCTTTGCTTGCCTACACGGTCCACCACTCCCTCCCTTGAGAGCTGCTCATTTTCCCTCTCCCCCATTGTTCCTACTTCAAACCTCTGCTGAACTGTTTGGACCATCTGTTGGCAAAGGTGGTTCTGCTCCATTTGGATCATGTGTCATTCAATCACTCCTTGATTTTCAAAGGGTATCATCATTACATGACGGTCCTCAGCCATCAATACAGTATTTAACTTCTTTAAAAAAATAATCTGAAGTACAATAGACCCCAGTAGTATGAGCTAAGAGCAACTCATAAATCAAACAGCCTGATCTGTTATTTTAGCAGTAGTTACAGACCCAGAACCCTTCTGAAAGAAGAACTCTGATTGGAAACTACGTGACTGTTTGCTAGCAAAAACAATAATGAAAATGAATGCAATGAAACAGCGTGTGAAATTGCTTCTGCTATTTCATCATTCAAATATGTAATTTGAAATGATGACGCTCCAAACACAAGGAAGACTTTTATGCTAAAGGAGGCAGAGGAGGGGAGAAGAGCTGTGGGAATGAGTAATAGATTCAGTCATAGATATTTTAGGGGTTTTTTTAGTATTAAAACAGCAATTAGACTTTCCCTGCTGAAGAGACCATGTATTAAAGTTTCATGCAAAATGTTAACCTAAACTTGGGCAGAGATGGTAACTGTGGATACAACTATCCCAAAAGTAGAGAGAAAATGACTGAGTTTGGATAAGCCGCTACCCCAGCATCCCCACCCACCCCACCCCCTCCCGAATATAGAGAAAATCTGAACCTTAAAGCTTGAAGCTGAAGGATATGACATGCTATAGAGTTAAACTTGTAGTTTATGACCTCTCTTTTTAAATGTGCTGACAACAAGCAGCTCCCACTGAAGGCAATACAATTTTTTTTCAGAATAATTACTCATCTGTTGTGTAAGAAAATTTTCAGATACTGAGCTTAGCTTCAGAATCATGCCATGATTGGAACAACATAGACCATTCTACCTTTACTTGTTTTAACTGTAACTCTGCATGGACCAAAGTATCTTCCAGAAATAGTGGCTACCTTGGTCAGATGAGACTTTTGTTTTTGTTAAACTGCAGCCTTCCATTATTAATTACTGAGACTGTTTTCTGTATCTGACTTTTTTCGACATACACATAATTTTATTTGTACTTCTGAAAAAAGTGTGATGCTCAAAATAAACACAACAGAAAGAAGAAATAATCCTCCTATGTAATAGTAGATAGCCAACTGCATAGAGTCTGTGTTTAGTCATTAAAGGGGTAAGTTGTTAAAGGCCCTTTCAGAATTAAAGGAAAAGGAAAAACAGTGGCAGGAAGATTTCACTCAGCAAAAAGGAAAAACTAACAACAAAATCCTAGAGATTATCTGTGATCAACTCCTTTGCTTTTGTTCTTCTCTGTACAGTCCACACCTGAGACAAATCTTCAAGGGGGGGAGGGGGGGAATAATTCAAAATGGATTTATTCTCCAGGTTTTTTGCAGAATAGAAAATACACCTCTAATTTCTATGCTGATCTTCAAATAACAAATTCTATTTTGTTGCTTATTCCTTTTCTTAAACACATTAGCCCCACAAAATAGCAATACAAATTATTTATTGTTCTATCAGGCAGCTTATCCTTTGAACATAAAGGGTTTACCCTAATAAACCTGCAGTTACTTGTGAAACACCGAGAAAAGCAGTTTTCCTAATTTGTACAGATCTCCTGTTTCCACAGGACTGTGTGCGTCCTGTGGTTTCTGGGCTTTTAGAATTGTTGTACTAAAAGTTTCAAGCAACTAAGTACATCATTCACAAATCAGAATTATTCATATAATCTCATAAAACCTACAGAAAGTAGTTTTCTGATGTTGGTTGTATTTTAGAGAAGTTACTTATTTTTTATCAGACCAACACTATTCAATCAGTACTAACTGTGTTAATCATTTATCCTCTGAGAATAACAGCAGTTGTTTCTTAAAATGCCCAGCGACTGCATTATCATATTAATTTAGAAATGTACCTGAGTGGAATACCAGTAACTTTAGCATGCTGTAAATATGGCCTACCAGAAAACAAAATTCATCATCGTATTTCCATGATTATCTGTTACAACTGGTATTACCCGTAGCTAATAATAAATATATATAACAACATAATATATCCAGCCTTCTGCACTCGTCAGAAAAGGCGGCAGCACAAAGCAGGAGGGGTGGGGGTCAACAAACCTTTCATTACTTACAGAAAGTCTCTTTTTTTGTTTGTTTTAGATACTCGAGGACTTTCTGCAATAGCCCCGAATGCGTCAGTCACTTTTTTCTCCAAATGTTTATGAAGCACTATGTATTTTTCTCAGGTCACCTCTGATGCATCTTAAAAATACTAATATACAGAAATTATTTTTCTCAACCTAACATATGAAGTTGAATTAAGAAGTAATGTTAAGATTAGATTTTGTAGGAATCCAAGCAAATGAGGATGGTGATGGTGCTTAGGGATGAATCACAGTTGACAAAATCTTACGAGAAAAACCTCCTCAACATGTCTTTGTATTATGCTGCTCTTATTCAGACAAAAAAGCATCGTGATGTGTGCAAGGCATCAAGGAGGAAATTAATTCAGGTGTAAATTTTCAATAGCAGCTTCGTGTCTACAAGATGTGCCTTCTCCAGTAGTGACGTACGAATTTAAGTCTTGTTAATATTTAAATTGAAGTTATGTTCCGAGCTGATTCTTGCCCCGGTAATATTCTGATCCTCTTGTGCGAGAATAATGGAGATATACAGCAGCATGCATATCAAATGAGTTCCATCTCTTCTTGACCATACTGACTGAATTTATTTCCATCTCAATTTGCTTATAGAACAAACAACGATTTGATAAAGCCTGGTGAGTGCTGTTATTTCCTGTCAGAAAAACCACACCTCTTGGACTCCCACAGAGCTCACAGGAAATAGAAACAAGAAGCAGCAATCATCCCAAAGCTTAGTATGGAGGATACTTTTGTTTTTCTCCTGTGGATGTCTAGGTTAATTATGCCAATATCAAATTTTTATTTTGAGTCAATATGGACAATGTCAAGTTCTGATGTGCAGTGTCACTAGCAGTGACATTGATATAGCTAATTCAGAAAAATCAAATCAAAATGCCTACTAATGAATTAAATTCAAGGTTCCCTTGGACTTCCATGATGAATTTCCTGTTTGATTAGTTGCAGAAATTATTTCTTGAATGAATTAATCAACCAAAACCAGCCTCAGAAAAGCTAAGCCCCCCCTCATTGAATTCATTGTGTTATCTGAGAACCCGATGTGCTTATACATTGATTAGTTGACATGCAGTTCATGCTGCTTACAGAGCTCATTCAGGAAATGAAGATACGTCAGGTCAGTTTCGTGGGGTTACAATTAAGAGCTTACTGCCAATCTTTCTATTCAAAATGTGGCACACAGACGATTTAGAACACGTGACTGATTCAGCATAACACGGAGACTTTATTTTTCTTTTGAAGGCGAAAGTCAGAGATATTCAAGTTTCTGCATGTCTTGTGGCTGTAACCACAAGAAGCCCAGCTCTGCTGTAGCGCTTTATTTCTGCTTTGAAAGTTTGGACCTCCCTGAACAAATTCCTTTCCCTTATTGTGCAACCAGCTATCCAGCCAAGGTTGTTCAGAAAGAAGGGCTGGCTCCATCCTCTCCTTTCCTGTCTGTTGTAGCCCCGTAAGTATGACCTTTGTTTTATTTAGCAGAAGGCTGTGGGCTCTGTGTTGTCCTGAACACGCAGGATCTCAAGATTTTCTGCACCTGCCTTGAACTTGATTCGTTTTGTTTATAGTAACGCTTGTCTAGAGATGGACAGCGATATATCTTTATACTTAAGGATGAGCATTGTGAATGTCATAGAGGGACAGAGAGTTCCTCTAACAAACATCAACCCTTGGTCTCAGCTGCAGATCAGGGAAGTTTGTGTACAGCCACTCAAATTCCTGCTTGGTATTATCAGGAAAGGAGGCAACTGAGGTGAGAATCTACCAAAATAATCCAAGTGGAGCCAGGACTGAGGAAGAAGGCACTCCCACCACCAGGAACATCACATTTCTCTTGGCAAAGGTATCAAGGTGTTATGCTTGACAACTCATTATGCTTCCTTGTTCCTCTCTTCTGGAGGATGCCTGAAGTTTCAGCCTCAGGACCCTGAAGGGCACTAGAGGAACAAGTGTAACATCAGAATGAAGGTGTAGGTGGTGGCAGATGTTCGTGTATAACAATCATGGCTGTATAACTAACGACATAATGACAGGAGTCTGTGGATCCAGATTACTAGCAAATAAACAGAAAATTGAAAAGCATTCAGAGCAGTAAAGTTTGCCTGGTGGTAAGTATAACATTGAATAATTCATCACCATTGTCCACTATCTCTCCTGAATTTCAAGGCTGAATGTCAGCTGATCATTCTTCACCTCCATTCCTCATCTCCTAAATCCAAGGGATTTCATAAAAATTAAGGAAAGTCAGATCAAATAATTAGAGTTAAGATTAAATAAATGCCTTCCCAAATAACAGGTCAAGCAGTTTAGCAATTCGTGGCAGCACAAGTGAAAGATTTCTGAAGAGCTCCTCAAAATAGCTAAAATCATATTCTAGAAAAGAACAGGCAATTCTGGAGAGCTCACAGGGAACATTGGAAAGTCACACAAATCCATCCTTAAAAAGTTATCCAAGCCTCCATAAAGAAGGTGCTTTTAAATATTTAGAGACCGTCAACTACCTCTACTTCCCAAACCAGCCACTTTCTGACTAACGAAATTTCTGATCATGGACAAGTATCTCAGGACTGTTTTGACAGCCAGCCAGCACACTCCTGTGATTCTCTCTTGTAGCTGATTTCTAGCAAATGCCAGAGCTGTTGAATTCTGTACAGCTGAAGCATGTACAACAAACAGTGCGGAGAAGCCTGCAAACGGCCAACTACAGCATTCCAACCTTGATGTGCTAGGACATAAATCAAGAGCTGTAGATTCTGCTGAAACAGCAACGTCCTTAACCTTCCTAAATTCCCGACAGGTAAATATGAAGACTTAACGGTGTGGCCCTCAGAACAAGTTTCAGGGTCAAATATAACACCAAAATTATTCAGTGAGGAGGCAATTTTATATTCCCAACAAATAGTACCATAAATGAGGAACGGCTATTTAGCAGGCGATGGGCCAAATAAAATCAATTCTGTTTTAAGCACCAAATGTTAGCAGACACTCAACACTTAACGTCTAATAAGTATCCTTCCAGACCAGAGATAGATTTATCTAAGTCATCATGAACTGTTTGATATACCTATTATATCTAGATGTCATCAGCATAAATATAGTAATTAGGATCCCGCTTATGGAATAAATGACCCTACCGGGAGCTCATACTGTGCATGTTAAACAGGATAATCACGCTTGGTAAAGGCTATAGTGAGATCTCCAGACTTTGCCAGTAAAGCACCTCAACACTTGTAAAACAGTATGTTAAGAAATAATGAAAAAATAACGGAACAAAATTAACCATAATTCTATTTTATGGTGTCCTGTCAAAATAAGTAATGCAGAAAAGGCTGTTACCACTCAATCTACCGTGGCTCCAAGAAAACCTGTGGTGTATCGCGCCAAGGTTTCCATTTAGGTTGCGTGGGAATTTTTTATTTACTTTACTATCGGCCAACACGGGGCAGTTGTGTGAGCGAGCAAGAGTGAGACCCTACTTATTGTTCGTATTGAATTAGTCAAAACTCGTAAAGAGGGCAGGGAGAGGGGAAGCTTTAGGAAAGGTTATGTGGTATTAGGATTTATAAACCACAAGTCTGGCAGTTCTGCTTAGTTATGACCATCTATTAATTACCCTTGACATGAAAGGGGACAGTATGTAGAACAGCCATCCTCTCAAGAATAAAAAAAATCAGTTTAGAATTTTCTTTCATTGACTTGTTGAAATATGCTTCTAGAATTTTCTACACACTGTTGATTATTTCACAAGTACAAACTATTCAGCAGTTGTTCATGTGTCTCTAACCTTTAAAATTAGACTAAAAAAGAGAGAGAAATCCATTGGAATAGATTCATTTATTCCACTCCAAGTTATGGGCAGTTTTTTGGTTTGCTGGAATTTGCATTCTTTTAATTAATTGCAGTGGGAGCTGTGTGTGGAGGAGAAAAAAGCTGGAAAAAGCTCAGAAACAAGCAAGTAAAGCAAGAGACAACCTGAACTCCACTATTAAACTTCTGAGTTCTGTTTCTGTGGATTTAATGTATTCATCACTCTGTCTAGCCTTATATACTTGCATGGATAAAAATGTCTTTAGTCTGACAGCTTTCCTGGGTTTATATATTAAAAAAATATTTTTCAAGCTTTCTTTGCAGCCGAGCAGAATGTTCTTCCTGAGTGCTCTTTCCTTCTTGGTGGTGCCTATACACGAACCTGAGAAAAAAAACAGCTTGTTTTGCACCACATACAAAATTAATCAGATTTCTCACAGGTTTTTTATTATTTTTCCTGTCACTGTGGCTGTTATCAGAAATATGATACATCTTCAAAATTATATTACATCTATCAAAAGATACCCCAAAAATTTAAAAAAGAAAAAAGAAAGAACAGAAGAGCAACTGTAAATGGTCCTAGGTCAAAGTTAGAGTGCTGAGATGAAAGCAGGATGACACCTCTAACTGTCCTACTTCACAGATCAATTATTGCCTAATATTCTAAAGCCTTTTTTTAATTGTTATTGTTTCCCCAGAGAATACTCAAGGTAAATACTTCTTTCCTTTTTTTTCCTCTTAATTTTATTTTTTAGTTGGTTTCGTTTGGATTTCTTGTATCTTATTTCCCCTAAGCCTACTGGATTCAAGATGCCAACCAGCATTGATGCCTTGCTAGATGCCTGTATGAAAATTAGACAAATCCAAAGTGTTTGATATGACGCAGCAAGGGATTCTGCCTATTACAATGGTTTTCTGATCTAGTAGTAAAAGTACACTAACAGAACTGTAGAAAGCTTTATTCCCCCCGATGTCTCAAAAGTAATTCTGGTGAGAATTTGGGATTTTTAGGGAAGAATTTAACTGAATTTTCTAAGCTTAGTCTTAGTAACACAACTCTCAGCCATTAAAAATGCAAAATAGGACAAGGCAGAGAGGGAGGAGTTTGTCTCCTCTGTACAGGGATAGTAAAGTTATTAAGGTCAATAGTAGAGCTAAAACTGCTCAGGCCATCCAGTTCTGCCCACAGCTGTTACTCAAAAGGACTTTACTAAAGGCTTACTTTAGAATGGAACAACAGCTCTGCTTAGAGAGACACCATCTTCCCCGCACCCAATAAAATAAGTGCATGGTTGTTAAAGTGCTAACAGAGAATTGTGAAACCTTTTCATGTAAGTTTGAGAAGTGGCAACATAAACGATATCAGCATAAAATTAGCTTATTTTCATTTAACATCACATGCATATATGGGGATTACACATAACCCTTACAGCGAGCCCCCAAGACTTGGAGAACAAAGGACAAGTACATTGTCGCTTCATCTTTATTCCCCTACAATTCACAAGGGCAAATGAGGACTCATGAACAGAAGGACATGAGGAAATAGCTTAAATAAGCCTGATTCAATAAATATTTATCTGCATACATACAGGATTACTAACATTGGGTTTGAGGGTGAAGATTAATATCTAGCTAGCAGCAAGAAATGGCTTTTCTCAAGCTTTAACTTCGGCAGAGAGTACGATTTTTATATACTTCATGGTTCTATATTATTTACATGAAAGTTCAATACTTGCTTTTTAGACAAAGGATTACAAGGATCAGAATGACGATTCTGTAGTTCTGTGAAAAATCTGCCCAATGTTGGTTATAAACACCTTCCAGATTGCATGAGATAACGAGATTTAACCACCGATTCTACTGTAAACACAGCTGATGCCCCAGCTGAGCCTGCAAGGCTCGCTGGTCACTTGATATTCACGTACCACAGACAATTCATGGTATAGCCCAACAGCTACATTGATCCAACAAAAGTGAAAGTATTTTAAACTACTTCCATGGTTCAGCATATGAACATGGTTGCATAGGATGGTCCTTGGAGAATGTCATTATATCACAATTTCCTTTTTTCTGAACAACAACAAAATCTTACAAACCAGCCTTCTTCATGGGGTTCTTAGGTGATGCCTTTTGTTCCAGTTTACCTGTATGACATTACTCCATTCCCTTACAACCTTTCCTAGGAATATTCACAAATTTTGTCATAGTTTGATAGATGGGAACATCCTTATCTTACATTTTTAATTTATTTCTTACTATTTCTGCCTGGGGTAAAGATGAGATGAGTTATGGAAATTTCTTACTAACTAGTTCTGCTGTCCAGTAATTTCATATGGGGCTTGATAGTCTGTTTTTAAATACATGATTGTACAAGAAAAATGCTATCAGAACTTATGCATCACTCTATTTTATTCTAATTCAGAGAACATTTAACCGGGAATAAGGCAAGCTAGATTGCTCCCACAAGGAAATAATTACATGGTCAGAACTGCCTTAGCATGCCAAGTCCTTACAGTACAAGGAATTTCTCTGTTTTCCATATGAACACATTTTTTTGACTGGACGGTTCAAATACAGATACTCCCAGGAGTAGCTCAAAGTGGCCATTAACTCATCAATACTGTATAGTACAGAGAGAAAGCAATATTCACCTTGATATTTATGTTTTCATTATTGTCAGAGCTTCATCAATTTTATAACAGTTTGAAGATAAGGTAACAATCTGTGTTGGGGTCTGAGCTATCTTGGCGTTGTATCAAGTTGACAGATAAATCAATATAATTGATAATCTGCTTTCTGGTGTAACTAAGTATCAAGTGGACCTTAAGACATCTGAGGAAAACTGATAGATTTTTTTTTTTTACACTGAATTGCTTTAACTGTATCACTCCTGCACAGCAGACCTCTGTGCTCAGGGAAGCTATGACTCCTAAAATTACTGTTCTCACCCCAGTTATCAAGTTGTTATAATAATGAGAGCACTACCAGAGCATCAAGAGAAGACAGAGAAATCAAGCCCTCCCATCCGATATATTTTTTTCCTTTTCTGAACAGAAAACCCCAACCCATAAATTTCATGCAATCTCCAGCAAGGCACAATATGGAGCTGCGAGTAAGACGTCATTCAGCTTAGCTGAGCAGTGTTCTAACTGTGCATCTATTTTGACTAAAACAAGATCAACTTCTTCTGCAGTTACCTTTGTCCCTTAGAAGTGACTAAATCACTCTGCACAAAATCTAAGTCTCTCAAATGTCCTGTCCCCAATTGCTGACACGTCCCATCACTGGTACCCAAGCACATCCTCGCCTTAAATCTTCCTCCGCCAGTTAAATATTTAACCCAAGCCTCTCAGAAATACACTGGAGACTACTCTGACTTGAGTAACACAGTCAGAGGAGGTCAGACTGCTGACTGCACCATCGTATTCTAAGTGACCTCTTCAGACCTCTTGCTTAGGAGCTGGGGTCATTTTGTCACTGCCTGGAGAGTTTCAAACCGGTGACTGGCACGGGAGTTCACCAGCCATTGAACTGCAACTGATTTTGTGGTGCACAGGAGAAGCTCAGTTAGCTCCTCCTGATCTGAGGAAGTGATTATAGTTTACCTAGACTGTAGGGTTTTTTCAAATTTGCATTTATCAGGATGCTCATCCAGGCGTAAGGACTGACTATAGGCAAAGCTTCAATGTGACGTATTTTCACTCTGAGCAAACACTGCTCAGAGCACTCAGTGCTATGAAAGCTAAATAATTAAAGGTAATCACTCTTAGTGGGTCAATATCTACCCAGGCAGCATGGGCTATGCAACTGTGCAGGTCCTCGCAAGCACTTCAGACTGGGCGTTCAGGGATGATGGCTGCCCTCCCTAAGTTGAGATTTCAGTTTTACGCAGTGTAAATACCTAGTTTGCAAAAGCAAATCTTTCCTGGCATGAAGAAGACTCGGTGCTGGCATTGTTTCACCTTTCAACATACTGAAATTAATAACAGGCTCCATCTTTAGTTTCTGCAGGATGTATTCTTCATCTGAACCAGCCAGCCCGGGATTTATGACTCTGACACAACCCTCTCTGAACATTCCATGATTTTATGGCACTGTGCCTGTCACAGAGGTAAGACACACTTGGAATGAGGATTCTTACAGTTTTCAGAGACTTTGGATTTGCACTGCAAGTGGATCATCTTTTGTAATGCTTTGTTCTCCTGGACCCCAAACAATCCTTAACTTTTTGAAGTTTGTTCTCAATATCAAAAAAGTCACATGTGACTATCTTAACAAATATTGATCATCTCTGAATAAAATCATCATGTCTTTTTTTTTTTAGAGAAAACAAAGAAGTAATTATTTCTACAGCCTGTGACATTTACAGAACCCTACAGGACATTGATTGTCAGAGATACTAATTGGACTCAAATATCTGATTGGAGCATAGAGCAATCACAGAGAACACCCCATGTCCAAAACGTCACGAGCACTACTCTGTCAGACACTGGCAAAGTCAGATATTTGGAATCCAATTAAGCAATATTTTCAATTTCCCGTTAATTACCATCACAGCAATGTTAATTTTCCACTCCAGATTTCACATTAGATGATGGTCACAACTGTTCCCAGTGCTGGCTTCGCAAAGGAGTTGAGATCAGGGCTAACATGCACAGAAGCCCAAAGATGAGCACACAGAGAGCTCTGTGACACAGAACATAGGTGCCAAATTTATTTAGGTGTGCAGTAGATTCCATGGCAGTTGGAGGGGAAGACGCTAGGTTTCAAAAAAACACTCTATGCCCACCTTAAACCTGCAGTAATTCCACCCTGCAACCTTATTCCTGCTTCTACTTTACACTGAACACCCAAACTGATACATCAAATCTTTAGTCAAGTGACTCCCCTCGTTTGCCAGCAAAACACTGAAGCAAAGTCAGCAGAATGTTAGTCAATGGATATTAAAGATGTTTATTTTAATTAATTTATCCAAACTTTGAGGTTGTTATTTGCCTTGTAGCCATCTGGAATCAGAAACCTCTTTCTACTAAATTACTTAATCACTGGGGTTTATTTGATTTCAGCTTTGCTGCCTCCATTTCCACAAGGGAGTGTGATTTCTGCCTGAATTTCAGAGAGCGTATTAAGATAAGAATTATTTGGCAATTGGCATGTTCTTAATGCTAAACCATCAGGGAACTCTCTCTCTTTTGAAGACATAATATTTGGGAAGAAACAAACCTCCCGTTATCTCTTGTTTTGCTTCTTTCTGCAATGCGTTGGGGGTTTGGGTTCCTGCTGTTGTCCTGGAGGATGCTTCATTAAAGAGAGGCCACCTTGGTACACTGGCCTGCTGCTATGAGCGTTCTCCCAACAAGTCATTCTGTTTAGTATCGCCAACGGTTGTTCTCTAAGGTTCTCTGTGTGACCAGCTGAACCTTTCCTGTCACACATTTGTGGTTTGAACTATGCACCCTCTGAAACACCAGATTGTTTGCAGTGAGAGTCTTCTGTATAGAGACAAAGGTGCTGCCAGGTCTAATAAATACCACATGATAAACAAACGCCTTCCTGTCTCAGCATAGTCAATGTTCTAGTGTCACATCCCAGCCCCACCTACCCCAATCTTGCCCACAAGACATTCAGTAGGTTTAATGGGTTCAGTATTTACTATTTTAAACAAAAGTGTTTATCAACAAGACCATGTGTCTGGGGTCTGACATCCGTTTCTAATAATGTGACTGCAGGAGAGGTTTCTCAAAGAGGTTCCTAATCATGAATTCCATCCAAAACAAGGTAAGAGGATAACCCTGTCCTTGTGTGCATTCTTTTCTGAGAGCAACTGGGGAGAAGCTGGGTAGAGTGGTTATGAAAACAGAAGAGTTCTGATTGTACCCTTCTGTTCTGAGTTATTTGTAAGCTGCCTTCCCATAGAAAAATGTCCTTCTCATCAGGGACAAGTGCAAACTCCTCAGCAATAAACATTCTCAAGACCTTAGCTGGGAAACAGCATCATGTTTGAACTGGAAAGATGAACTGGCTGGTTTGTATTGGACAAGGAGGAGGAGACTTAGAAATTTAATTAGTTTCTATACACTGATGTTATTTTTAAGGGTCATCTGAAACCCTGAATAGTCTCATACATTCTTCTGGGTATTAAATCATCCCAAGAGCACCTTAAAATTCAGCTTTGGCATTCAATTTTATCAAGAAGCTTTTATTCGTGACCCAAATTACCACCTAATGTTTGCTCCATTATACAGCGAGCCATATATCACCATTCTTACACAGTTTGGTAAAAGCTCAGCCCGGCATCTGCTGTACCCGCTGCTACAGGGCTTTACACTGGAAGCTTTTCAATAACAAGTGGTTCTCAGACAAGAAGCCAGTATTAAGTCTCCTGGCTTCCACTGGTTTCCTGATAACATTAACTGTACAGATTGTCACATTATATACTTCTGCTGTCCCCGCTGTTACAGGGCTTTACACTGGAAGCTTTTCAATAATAAGTAGTTCTCAGACAAGAAGCCAGTATTAAGTCTCCTGGCTTCCACTGGTTTCCTGATAACATTAACTGTACAGATTGTCACATTATATATTTAACTATTTCAGTGGCTGATTCTGCAAAACTACAGGAGTAAAATCATTTTGAAAGTGATTTCAAAACAGTAGAGCTCAAAACCAATAGAACTCAGAGACAATAACAATCAGTTTACTACAATTCTACATGTTTTTAGAGCGAGGATAGACACTTCAGGGTTTTTTAAACAGGCTTCTCCAAATTTCCAATGTTTTTGGAGCTGGAAATGGGAGGTGCCCCACTTTCCTTTAAAGTTGTCTCTGACTAAGGAAGGAAATATGCTTTTATTAAATTCATTTGTGTTCTGCCTTCAAAACTTAAATAAAATGTACATTAAAAAATTAAAGGAAGACATAGACCTGTTAGAGTGGGTCTAGAGAAGAGCCACC
>NW_010393597.1:0-600 GCF_000710305.1 Buceros rhinoceros silvestris | reverse complement strand
CAAAAATTAAAGGAAGACAGAGACCTGTTAGAGTGGGTCTAGAGAAGAGCCACAGAAATGATGACAGGGCACGAAAACCTTCCCTATGCAGGAAGGCTGGGAGAGATGAGCTTCCTTAGCTTGGAGAAGAGAAGGCTCCAGGGAGAACTTACTGCTGCCTTTCAGCGTATAAAGGGGGCTTCAAGAAAGATGGAAAAAGACTTTTTACTAGGGCCTGTAGTGACAGAGCAAGGGGAGACAGTTTTGAACCAAAAGAAGGGAGATTTGGATTGGACGTAAAGAAGAAATTTATTACAATGAGGGTGGTAATCCTCCAATGAGGATTACAATCTAAGGTACCTCTGATGATCAGGCTGCCCAGAGAACTTGTCTGTGTCCCAATATTGGAAGTGTTCAAGGTCAGGTTGGATGGAGCTTTGAGCAGTGAGTTCTAGTGGAAGATGTCCCTGCCCATGACAGCAGGGTTGGACTAGGTGATCTTTAAAGGTCCCTTCCGAGCCATACCATTCTATGAATGATGTTTTCCATCCACTGATTCCACCAGAAACCAGCTGTGCTCTGAACAATAGAGATAAAGGGTGTCCCAAATTATCTGCAACC
>NW_010393596.1:45118-46887 GCF_000710305.1 Buceros rhinoceros silvestris | reverse complement strand
CACCCCTCACCCCCCCCAAAAATAGTATTTTGGTAACACCTGGTTTTCATGAATTGCAGCATTCTCTTTTACACAGAAAAAGAGCATTTTTGAAGAAATGCTTGTCCCTTTTGACCAGATTGGAAGATGAGCGTATATATATTTTTGTCTGTTCTGTGGTTTTTCCCAAAACTACATCTGTTTTTCAAATGTTCCAGGCTTGGTACATCATTAAGATAGTGAATGCTCAGCTTCCCCAGCATAACTCCCTGTCCCCTCTGGTGCTATATCTTCCTGCAGCAGCATCTGAAGTCTTGTTCCTCTGGATAACGAGGCTGGGCCAAGAAGAGACGTGCTGCTTTTTTGCACTTGCCCACTGTAAACACATGTTGCCGTTTTGCATCCTTCTGCTTTGATTGCTCTTTACAGTTGTTCAGGGAGAGGGATTTGATTGGGGACTTTTTATATTTTATTACTTTTACCTGCCAGACGCAGAATGACTGAGCCCCCTGACACCAGGGAATTGCTACGTTTGAACAGATGGACTTAAGAAAGTGAAGAAAATACAGACTTCTTTTTTCTTGCCCATTTGCAATTGTCTGGGTGAACATATCGTCTTCTTTTGGACAGAATAACATAACTTACAGAGAAAGTCAAGGGCAGCTGTACAGAGGTAAAACAGAGCCATTAAGGGAAGCAAGGGGAGTGGAGGGGAAATTCATCAAGTATATTCCTCATTTCCTGTTTCAAATGGATTTTTAGTCCTTTAAAATTACCAGGCAGAGCAGCTCTGCAGATTGGTCAGTTCAGAGCCCATCATGACCACAGCATAGAAACTTCATTTCAGCCTAAAACAGCAGAAGTTTCGGCAAGTACATATTCAGCCCACTTGCCAAGGGCCTGTGGTCCTCACCAAATCAATTACCAGCAGTGCTGGCAAGATGAAGATGCTCCTGCTTAAAAGAGGGCTGTGTCTGAGGAGCCCAGAGCCTGGGCTGTGTTTTCTACCCAGCCAAGGACAGTCAGGTTGGAAGCAGAGTAGTGGAGCAGAGCGGCTCTCCACTGATGCAGCGAATTCTGCTGTGGGTTAAGGATCTAAAGGGGGCTTCAATCTCTCACCCTCCCTGTCCCACACGCAGACTCTGATGTTACCACCAGGTAAGGATAGGAAATGTCTTGATGATGATGCACTGCATCTGCAGTGAGAGCAGAAAGGGAAAAAGAAACTCTGCACTTCTATGACTCTGCAGAACAGTGTGTCCCAGTACTGGTAGAGACCTCTGCTATCTTCACTACCGCTCATCAGCACTGATGAAGAGGACCTTTCTGCCCCCATAAAGTGATGCCCTTGCCAGAGCGGCCAGGTGCACGAACAAGCTACATCTGGGCCAGCGGAAGTGTAAACTTCATACTGCACTGGCTGCGTCAAGGTGCCTTAGTAAAGACTCAGCACCTTGCCAGCCTCACGGTAAATGTGAGGTTCATCTTCCCGTTTTGTCTGAGGAGCAAAACATCCCAAATCACAGAGCAGTAAAACTAGCAATGCATATAGAAAAGGTTTGGTTCCGTTTCTCTGGCTTTCTTTTACCTGCTTCAGTTCAAATTAGATGATCTCAACAGCTATTGGCTTCGTGCCATACCATAGGACTGAGCTGCTCTCTAGAGATACTTGTTTCCAAACCTCAAGTTACTTCCTTTAAATTTAACCTAAATTAAAGAGGCAAAAGAGAGGAAAGCGAGTGGTGGTCTCTTAGCAAAAAAAAAAAAAAAAAAAAGCATGTTTCAAATTT
>NW_010393596.1:42602-44992 GCF_000710305.1 Buceros rhinoceros silvestris | reverse complement strand
AAAAAAAAAAAAAAAAAATAGTCATGTTCCAAATTTCCCAAGAGGTTGTTTTTTAATTAAAACGCAGCAGTTCTGGGGAGGAGAGCAGAGGTGCACGACAAAAGTCCTTCCCCAAGGCAGTACCTCATTTATTTTGCCTCTTAATGCCTCTGCAATTCTAGAAAAGCCTCTGTTGCATGCTAACTGTCCTGGCTGAAACATCTGCACAGTGGGGTTCGTTTTTCCCTCTAAAGCCTGGCTTTTGTAGAGTGACCAGGCCAGCTAAAAAGGACAAAGCAACTCAGGAACAGGATTTCACAGAAACCTTGGCAGACAGTGAGCATGGTCCTGCCCGGTTCATTGCAGGCTGGAAGCCTGCAGCAGATGCAGTGGTAGCTAGGAAAGCAATCCAGCTCCCCCCTTTCAGCCCCACACAAAGGCACTCTTGGACTCCTCCCAGGATTTCTGCCCGCAGCCCTAAGCCCGCTCAATGTCTCAAGATTTGTTGGTGAAAGCTGCCCACCTTCCCTGCCAAAGCATTGAGCAGTGTGAATGAGGAGGCAGGTGGAGATGGAGGTGGCCAGCTCCAGCCCACCATCACCACGTCAGGCAGGTCTCTGACATTGCCTCCAGGAGCTGAGGAAGGAAGGAAGAACCTTGCTCCCTGTGCTGTTCATAGGCTGCTAAAAACAGAACTTTAATGCCTTTACTTGGTTTCTCAATGCAGTCCTTCCCTCCCGCTTCTCACCAGCTTATTTTGCTATCTATGTAGTCAGTACGAACCTCAGGAGAAGGACAACTTGTAATGTACATCTACTTGAACTGCTCTTGTCATCTACAGAGCAGTCAGTACGAACCTCAGGAGAAGGACAACTTGCAATGTACATCTACTTGAACTGCTGTTGTCATCTACAGAGCGCCGTCTCTGGTTTCATATATATTTATATCTCTCCATATTTTGGCCTTGTATGACTACAGCCTTTATTTTCACCCTGCTTTACTTCCACCCTGTAATACAAACACTTACCACAGAAACGCACTCAAACCACAATTTCCACTGCCCAATGCACACTGTGAAAATCTCCCCCTCCCCAGCATGTTTTAAGGTCACTTCCATCAGTTCAAACACTGATTATTCCTCATATCAAGTAACCGAGTTGCTAGTTGATGACAGCCAGGAAACCATAAGTTGCCTTGAGGCTTGTCTTCCTATCAGCTCCTGCAACCGGGTGATGTGGGATTTTTTTCCTGCCATTGAAACTATTAGGTTACTACAATTTGTTTGGTTTCAGCTTACCATAATTGCTGCCATTTCCACGGCTGATTTGGGCTATGTTTGAAGTTGATGTACAATCAAAGTGTGCTACATGTGTAGCTGCTCTCCATGTGTCAAGAAATTAGAGAGGGAGAGTGTGTGTATATGTGCATGTGTGTATATATATAAACATCTGCCATGTAGCTGTCTTCTACTTACTCATGTCTCTAGAGGAGTTCGCACCACCAAGGGCAACCGAGCCTCTGAACTGCTCTCGCAATGATAATCATTCAGGTTCCTGCTTCTGAGGAGATTAATTTTGGTTGTGTGGGAGCAAACACTGCAAGCAGGGAAGAAGCGGGATGACTATCAGAGGGTATTTAATGTATGCATGGTTACAGGCCACAAGTCTCAAAGATGTTGAACATGGAGGTGCATGTGGATGCGAAGCCATCAGGGTGACAATCGTTCATGGTCCTGGGGCTTTCATCCCTCCTCGAGGGACTGAAATTCAGTGTAGTCACAGAGCTGCTTTCACCACAGGCACCAAGGCCACCAGATATTTATGGCCCGTTGTCCTGGAGGGAACTTGGGCCCAGGAAAGGAAAGGCAGCAGCTGGCATGGGAGACATGGTGGTCCTTCACTGGAGCTGCTGCCCGAGGACCTCAGGACAGTGGGATAACAGATCTCTCTTGAGAGACTCTTGCTGTGTCTCAAGCCCTCATTTGTAACTGAAGGATAACAAAGCTGCTGCCCACCACCTTCTGCCACATTTGTGGTGCAAACTTCTTCGGAGAGGACCCCTTTCTAGTACACATCGATACATTACCCAGTACGATGGTAAAAAGGCACTGATCACAACTGTGTTACCCAGGCACCTGAAGAGTATATGATGAAAAGAACAGCGAAATATCCTGCAGCATGTTTTTATTAATAGAAATGGGACAATAAAAGTCAGGTGGATTAGGTTGCTTATTTTCCATTAATTAAGGTAATTACAGTCCTTCTGTGAGTGTTAGCTTCCCTGCACTGACCTACACCGACGATCATCAGAGTTTGTCCCTTTGATTCTCCAGGAGGTACACAAATGAGGCAGAGAAGATAGAGGAAGCCAGGGGCTCTTTTGAAACCATACCAGGACCAGAGGAGAAGGAA
>NW_010393596.1:32269-42518 GCF_000710305.1 Buceros rhinoceros silvestris | reverse complement strand
AAGAGTGTTCATGGATCAGAGGATCTCTCTTTTCACTTTTTTTTTTTAGCTGTCTCAATCTTGCAGCACACCTGGGAGGTACGGCAGCATATAACTTGGCAAAAATAAATAAAACTTAATAGGTGAGAGAAGCGTAGAAATGTGATGTGTTGGACTAACCATAGCGAGTGGACTGGAAGTGATTTCTGCCATGTGTCTGAGAGCCCTCTCCATGCTAGTAATGGGATGCAGGCTTCACAATCTTCTGCTTCACAATGATGGGAAGAGTGAGTTATTTCACTTCAGAGGTGGAGACTGCACTGACAAGAGGTGTCCCACTGTCACTGGTGGATGTGCTGAATGTGAATCTTCGTGCCCCACGGAACAACCCCCAGCCTCATGGAGTGCACCAGGGCAGGACTTCTGGAGATGAACGTGGCTAGGAGTAGACCTGCTTAAGCTGACAGCAGCTGTACTTGTGTCTCCTCTGTGAGTGTAAATCTCTCAGGTTCAGTGTATGAGGACCTGAGGACACACCTCCTGCGTGTGCACTGAACTAACCCTACACCCTGCCTCCAGTCCTGGCCAAGAGCAGATGTCAGCAGAGGAGTGGAGGAACAAGACATGAGTACAGGAAACAAATGGTTACCCCTCTGACTGGTTACCCCTCTGACTGGTCCTGGGCCCCTGAGTGGCAGTGGCCACAGGTCTGTGCCTTGCTGTGGCTCAGGCAGCAGGAGTCTGGAGGCTGAACCCCATCTCTGCCCCAGAGATGAGTTGTTTTACCTCCCTCCACCGATTTTTTTTTTAATAATTGAGATAATTGGTACCTTAGTCAAGTGTGTGCTTTGAGATCCATAGGTTAACTGCCACGTAGGGGCTGAACACATGGTATATCACAGTACAAGGCTGCAAAAACTTGGGGCCTGACTTCAAGCCAGCGCAGGTCTCCCAGGTGAACCCACGTGCTGTGTCACCTGCCATCACTCATGTGTAAGCCTCTGACCCTTCTCCCACAGAGGCGGATTGATGCTTCCCATCTCCTTTCTCACCATCACCCCTGGTGCTTCGTGCTCTGCCTGTCTCCTCTCTGCTTGCTGATGCCTGCTCCTCACCTGCCTCCTCCTACATCAGCTACCGCTGTCCCAGCAGCCTGTCTGGCAGTACCATCCTGAGACAGTGAGGTGCACCAAATACAGCCCAGGTGGTTTTTGTGTGTGAAACCTGAATAAGGGCTAAGCAGCAGCTGATGTAACCATGTGAGTTTATTTTTGTTCCCACCTGTCCACTCACGCACTGTTTGTCAGGGTTTTCTGGGTTGAAGAAGCTCAGCTGATGGACAGATGTCTTTGGTAGAGCAAACCCCTCTGGGATGGGGATGGAACCAGTGCTCCCCAGCCAGCCTTCCCCACTCCCAGGTCTTTGCTGACACAGCAGGGACCAGCACCACCTGCCTGTTCACAAAAACACTGTCAGAAACAAAGCAGGTGATAGCTTCAGCTCTGCAAAAAATGATGGTGGCTGTCTCTCATGAACTCTCCTTGTCAGCATCATTAACCAGACCCTCCTTTTCCCCCACTTGACAAATGATTCACTTCAGCATCTTGTGATGCACCATCCGAAGCCCTCCCTACCACCACAAATGTAGGGGCCAGGCAGGAGTGTGATCCACTGCTAAGGACGTATTTTTAAAGCAAAGTAGTAACACAGTCTATTAAGGCAAACAACTTAGTTCCTTACTTGCTGAGCTGAGTGAAACAGCAGGTTGCAAAGCCTTTTGTTTTTCAGACTGATATTCAGACCATTTTTGCACTTTTGACCCATTAGTCCGCTAACACATTTTTGGAAACACTACAGAGGGGATGTAGACACTGTATTTGCTGACGCTGGTCATAATCAGAACCATTTCACAGGAACAACTGCTGGCAGCTGCAGCGCTGACTGTGGAAAAGCACGGTGAATGAACAGAAGTTGCAGTAACAAAAGCCAAATTAAAACAGCAGCGAACTCTCTTCCCACACATTTGCAATAATTTTGCCATTCACATGAGGCTCTGCTTCGTGCAGCCCTTCTTCCCCACCACGTCCTTGCAGAGCCCTACGTGCTTGGGAGTGAAACCTCAGCTGGCAATAGGGTGCACTAGCCAGAGCCATACCCTATTAAAGAGGGTGAGGGCAGCTGCCAGCTGACCATGCAGATCTCCTGCAACAAGCCAGATAACATTCTGCACATCATGGAGAAACAGCGATCTCCAGAAGCATGTCACCTGAGGGTCTTTTTGCTGCTGCTGTTGGCCATACACTCACCTCTGTGCTGGAGTGGAGTGCATGGGTCTCACTCCACCAGCAGCACAGCACATGGTTCATGATAGCCATGGCCAGACCAAGCTGAGCACAGCAGCTAGGTCTACAAGACCTGGTTTTGATTTCCTGTTGGAAATACGTAAATAAATAGAATAAATAAATAAATATATATAATTTGGAGGAGGAAGAGACCTTTTCTTTCCCTTAGCAGGAAGTGATTGCAAAAGCAAATGAAGGTCATCAAACTGAAGGGGACTTTTTCAAGCCATGAAAAGGTGGAATACTGTCCTAGGTCAAACCAAGACAAATACTTAAAAATGCCCCTGCTACATTTGGTTCCAGAGAGAGCAGAGGATAAGGAAGGCAGGTCCTCCGATAAATTTATTTCACTGTTCATGATTCTTAAGTTTCTTTATTCAGAGGATAGAAAAAGAAATAAAGAAATCTGTGTGATGGGAGGGAAAATGACTTTGTAAAATCCTACATCTGAAGAAGCCAAAAAACCCCACGTTGAATGGAGGTAGGAGAGGGAACAACATGGGAGAGAAGAGGATAGAAAAAGAAATAAAGAAATCTGTGTGATGGGAGGGAAAATGACTTTGTAAAATCCTACATCTGAAGAAGCCAAAAAACCCCACGTTGAATGGAGGTAGGAGAGGGGACAACATGGGAGAGAGGTGATAAAACACAATTGCCAGCAGAGATTTCATAAAACAGGATTAGAAAGTAAACCACTGTAGGCAATGTTGTGGTGGATGTCTACTATGGACCACCTGATCAAGGCAGATGAGACCTTCTTTGGTCAGCTGGGAGAACCTCTTGTCTGCAGGCCATTGTCCTCACAGAGAACTTTGACCACTCCAACAATATTTAACAGAATAATGCAGTGAGACACAAGCAATCCAGGAAATTTCCGAAGAGCACTGACATCAACTTTGGTGATCAAGGTGCTGACCGATGGAGATGCTTTGCTGAACCTTGTACTTACAGGAAGGAAGAGCTGGTTGGGAATGTGAAGGTCAGCTGCAGCTTGGCTGCCACAACCATGAGATGGTCTGGGTGGAGTGCAGGATTCTGAGAGGGGGGAGCTTTGCAGAAAGCCTGGATAAGTGATGAGTCAGGGGGCAACATATTTAACACACATATAAACACCTGGGGTGATGAATTAAAGGAGATGGGACTCACTGGTGCCCAGTGACAGGACAAGAGGCAACAGGTGCAAACTGAAATGCAGGAAATTCCACTTAAAATTAAAAAAAACCCAACAACTTCTTTACCACGATGGTGATCAAATGCTGGCACAGGTTTCCTGAGAGGCTGTGACATGTCAGTTTTGGAAATATCAATATCCGTCTGGAGAAGGCCCTGAGCAGCCTGCTCTGGCTGACCCTGCTTGAGCAGGTCAGATTGGACAAGACAACCTCGAGAAGTGCCTGCCAGCCTCAGCCGCTCTGCTACTCTGTAGTAGATGTAAGGAAACTTTTTCCAAAGTAAGACAAGTTTTGCCTTCCTGAAAATCAAAAGTTGCCTTAAACAGACCTGATGTAAATCACTTTAAATATAATTTGTTAAAAAAGCGCAGTCGTGCAGTTTTGCAGGATAACAGGAATGCAATCTTTATTATCTAATAACCTCTAATGAATTATTCCCATAAACCACCATGGAACATTGACTCTTACCAATGACAGAACTGTAAATATCTGAAACAATAAAGTTATACTCATGGCAGAGTGGTTAGAAATTACTGATGGAGGGATCCCCTAACCACTCCCCTCCCAACCTCTCCCATTTGTATCAGGTTGCACACTCTCCCTTAAGTAAAGTCTACGGGCATAAACTGGGCTGTGGAAAAAATATATTTTTAGTATGAACGACTCAACATTAACAGAGTTAAGAGTTTCTGAATTCAGCATGAAAACACATTAGATCAGGAACTGGTGACAAATCCTACTTCTCCGATGTCAGGTGGATTGAGTAATGTCTGGAAAGACTACGATTCTAAAATGAGCGTCTGGACATGTCAAAACAGTTTAAATATCCTTTCCAGAGTGTGCAAAAATGAACTTAGCTATTCACTTTGTTTAAAGTATTTTTCATACCCCAATGAAACTATTACTTACCGTACTATAAACCTTTTCATTTTTTTAATATAATGCACGCAGCAGCCAAAGCTTGTTTAATAAAGCAGTAAGTTGAGGGAAGAGGTATGAAGTAAACACTTTTTTACCTGCTTTCTCAGTAGGACAGAGATGGTTTTTAAACACTGAGGTCACAATACTTTCTTTCTTGATCTGCATTTGTCATATGCTTACAAGAGCACTACTGAATATTGCACAAGTCAGTAGAGTCTGGGCAACAAATATGGTTTCATTCCCTGGAAGTATACCCATACTTGGATGAAAGCTAAGCTACCTTTGATCCAGAGCAGCCTATGCTGGAACACAGACAATAAAAATGTGTTGAATTTTAGTCCACACCAGTACAAACAACATGGAGAAAACCAATTACAGGCTTCTAGTGTAACTTCTTTCCCAGATTTCAAATCTCCTTGTTTGACATATCAGAGATCTAACTTCTTTGTTTCCAGCAACGGTGTTAGCGACTGTCTGCATGGCTTTACCAGGACTCCAGGAGACCCCTCATGCAGTCAGTGCCACTCAGAGTACATATCTTTCAAATAATAATAATTAATAAGTAATTAATTAACTTTAATATTCACCAGCATGAACAACAAAATTTTAAGTTTGACTTCCATAAGATCTGCAGATCCAGTCTAAATGGCTTGAGTTTTACTGTGCTTTTGCACAACTAGTGAAAAAAACAGTTTACAGCAGTTCACATGATTTTAAGAAATATGTCAGACAAAAAATAGAGGTATCTACGGTTTCAGTTGTTCCGTTCTGTCTTGTGGGCTGCCTTTGTTTTGTTACTTCTCAGAAATTCTTTATTATTCTATTCAAAGCAAAGGCACCCTGCCAAAAATAAAAATCCCCAACCTCTCTTCCTCCCAACAAACAAGAAAAAACATTTTCAAGCCACAGAAGTAGTAAGCATTATAATTTAACTGTATGCGGCAGTGGCAACTCCTCAAACAGCTGTGTTTTCAACATTGCATTGCTCTAGAAATAATCTGTAAGCAGATCAAGAACACTTCTGCTACATGAAATCTTTCACACAAATTTCATTCTCTTCACTCTTCTCTGTTCTTGCATTGTGTAAAGAAGGTTAAGCAACCACGAAGCATATAAAAAATATATATGCATGATTTTGGCTCCCTCACCTAGATTTTTTTTTTTCCATTTTGAAAAAAATGTGGAAGACCCTATTCTAGCATTCATTTTAATGAAACATTGAACATTGTGGTCTGCAGTAACTCTTCTCCCCTCCAAAATCAATTTATTTTGTTTTTCTGACATACGAAGCAAAGCCAAAACAAAACGTTGTTGTTGCTGTTGGGTTTCAGTCAGCAAGAAGTTTGCTGCATTGCCTGTTTCTCAAATGAAAGAAAAAAAAAATTCCAAGCCAAATCTATACATTTTAAGCTCTAGTCCAGAAGAATACTTAACCATTTGTCTGTGTGCTCTGAATAGTTTAACCCAGTAAAAACATGAGCAATTTCCCCCTCCTGAATCTTTTCTTCTTCTCTTCTAGTTTTAAGGTTCAGAACTTTTATCTCACAGCAGTGACAAAAAGCAGGGCATTATAAAATGTACATGGAACACTGGCTTATACGAAGGAATTATGTAAAGAGCTTCTGTTCTTTATCTTCCCTCACAAGAACGTTTATATGAAATTGAATTATCAGAACAGTACTGGAAAAAAATGTTCAGACAAGATGGGATTAAATCATGGGGTCTGTTCCCATAGGCAGACTCTGAAATACAAAACGTAACAACTTTCAGAAAGGGCTAGATGCTTATATAAACTTTGAAATTATGAAGAACAAGCATTTTGGAAGAAGTATTAAAACGTACTCTCCGGAGCTTAAACAAGACTGTAAATATCAGTAATCAAGACTATCCCTTGTCTGCAAGTTTCTTACACTTTCATCTGAAGTATCTGGCACTGACAGCTCTCAGATGTGGGATGCGAGACTAGATGGATGACAGACATAATCCAGTCTAACAGTCTCCACACTCCAGTTTCACTGTATAGAGGCTCCTGGGTCTTTTTCTCCTCCATGTAGAACCCAAAATTTTCCCCAACAACCTTGTGCATTGCCCTGTCTCTCCACATATACAACACAAAGCAGACTTTTACAAGCATAATGTTATAAAGCAAAAAGCTGCAATGCTATCTCTTATGTCAATTATTATATCTTTTATACACTTTTTTCTTTACAAGAGATTCTCATGTTGAAGAACAGTTGTGAAAAGCAAGTTTTGTTCACAAATAGTATGTTAAAAGAATAGAAAAGCAAAATTATTTTCTAGAGATATTACTTCTGGGATCTCTGCTTGCAGTAAAAGTTCTTTTACAAGAAATCTTTTTTTTTTTTTTTTTAAATACCAAACGTCGTAGAATCAGGATTTTAACCCACTAAAATTTTTAAACTTTAGGCTCTGATTTTCAGCTGGTATAACTCAACATATCTGTGTTTTCCTCACTAGAACCGTCACAAACACAAAAGATCAGAAGGGAACTCCAGAGGTGCCTGGTGCCTGTCCCACCTGAATGGTACGAACGACTGAAGGACATAATTCCCAACATGTCCTTCTCTAAGCTCTTTTTCAAGCTGAAACACCAGCCTGTAATTTCACCCTTGTGCACCAGCTGTCTCAGTGACTCTTCCATTGCTTCACAGTCCTTGACATTCCTTTGAGTTAAAGGAAATCGGGGTCTAGGGCAGAGCAACACCGGATTTATCTAAGGCTGCAATGCTTTTTGACAGCGCAATAAATGTTTCTTTGCCAGTTTTAATGATGCAAGTATCTCCTAATCCCGTAACAGAATTGTGTAAAAAATGCCCTAAATATTCAGTTTTCTGAGGTATATCTGGTACAATCCTAAAATTTAAATACATACTTGGCAAACCTATTTGAAAGCTTTGCTTTCTCCAGTGACACGCACTGTCTGTCTGCCACAAAAGAAAAGGTGGAAGTCTCTCACAATACAGTATTATTCACAGACCTCCAGATCTGGCTTATCCTGTCCTCGGTAATATTACGCACATCAGGACACAGATCAACTATAAAGCATTCCTTAGGACAATTGCTGCAACCAGCAGCTGCTTTTTAAATAGAAAATTAAGGTTATTCCAGACTTGCGCTCAGACGTACAGTAATGAGTTACTTAGCACTGCGTGGCAGGGAGGCAGTGGTTATGTGAGCTGCCTGGGAGAGCAAGAGAGCCTGCTACAATGCTGGGAATTTTAAAAATGCCTAAGAGATAAGGTGGAGGCTGCACACTTACAAAATCAGGCAGTTCTGAAGCAAATATCACTATTTTTCACCAGGGGCAAGACACAGCTCTCCACACCACTGTAGGAATGGGCTTCACAATGCGTGAACACTAGGGACTGATGGGGGACAGGCTGGTGCAGGGATCACTGCGATGCAGGGACCTCTCTGCCCTTGGAACAATTTGCTCTGCTCTTGTTATGTTGAACATTTTGGTGCCTTTTACATTAGTGTTTTAGGTAGGGCCAGGAGAGCACTGCCACTTCCCACCCCTTGATTCATCATGGAAAGAGCAGTCTCTCTTGCGACAGACATCTTCTGGGGTAAAACTAGACCAGCAGATGCATCCCAGGAGGTCACCTAATGCACTGCAGCCGCTCCTCTACACCTTGTCCAAAGCAAAATCCCGCAAGCACATAGTCAGTGGGCCTCTGCACCAGCTGTTTCACTGCTGGTCTGCTCTTACCATGTTGCACTATTTGCAGCTGCTGGAAGCTTGTCACCCTGCTACAGTCCAGGCAGGTAATGTGAATTTACAGAAGACTTCAGCGGACAAAATGCTAGTCCTCATTCACCATTATCAGCAGTGATTGCTACGTCTGTGGTAGCATCAGGAACCCAGACACAAGAAAAATGAACAGTGGTGTATATCTACTACTTACTAGTGGTCACTACCTGCCCACTGATTGACCTTCAAGGGCGGCTTGTGCTGCCTCACAGCCTGCCATGTGGTGCAGTTTAAAAGCACATTTTATCCATCACCTCAGAAAAGTACCTTTTGGCTCTTTCAGATAGACAGTGTGATTGAACCAGATGACTGTGGTGGAGTCTGCTTTGAGCAGAGGCTGCACTGTGTGACTTGCGACCCCTTTCCCCTTCCTCAGGACAAGGCAAAGAATAAGTTTTACTTCTGTTTCTCCCTGGCATCATTTTAGTGGGTCTTGTGCAACAGCATGCAACACTGCAGGGAGATGTTTAAATTTTAAAACCATGTGGTCGTTTATGAAAACAATTCCCTTTATATTTTGACATAGCACCTTTCACATTTTCTTTTACACAGGTGTCTCTTCAAAAACAACTTAGTACCAAGCATAAATCAGTTGTCAGTATCCATTTAAAGATATCCTGCTTGAGAATATCAGGATGTGCATGATGCAGTCAGGCAAAAAACATTCATATCCTTTACACAAGAATCATTTTTGGCTTCCCCTTTTCCCCCCCTTTTCCTTTTCCCTTCCAAAATCTGCACCATAGGGCGCATATCTTGTTACTCAGTGCTACACAAAGGTACACTCTGCATTTCCTCTCCAAGCACCTGGAAGCTGGCTAGCCCAACCAAGTCTTCAGCTGAAACCAACTGGGGAAAAGCTGAATGAACCAATTACAACAGGAAATAATAAAAAGGAAGCCCAAGTCTATCGGTATTAATTGTAAAGGGGTTGTTTTTAGGAACAGAAACTGATGAGCTGGACAAAAAGCAGCATGATGGTGCAGGCAGCTGCAAAAGCCCTGGACAGCAGTCAGCAAAGCCTTACAATGGAAAAGCAGAGCATGGGGAAGGACGGACTCTGCCTCCAGGTAAGCACGGCACAGTGACTGATGATGGCACTCCTATTAATTCCTAACTGTTAATAATGTAGCCCATCACCACCACTATATCCCAACGGCTGGATGTATTCTCCTGACCTTTAACAGTAAGGTGAAAGCACATCCCTCCACTTCAAGGTCTCCCCACTGAAGCAGAAATGACAACCAGAAACATCTCTACTGAACATGGATTGCTTTATGTGTGTCCTTTTCAAACTTGCAGTGAGCCACAGGCATAGAGACAGGTTCCTGTAATTTCTCTTTACTCTGCATCCTCCAGGAAAGAGAGTCTGCACCAGTCCCCATCTGGCCTCAAACAGTCACCCAGCTTGCCCAGGGCTGCACCAGGCAGGTGCATGGGATGCCAAGGGAGTAGGCAGGGAGAGGCTATCCCAAATCCATCTAACAGAAGGCCCAAAGGACAGTAATGAAAACTGGGTAAAGACCTGGCCCAAATAATTGTCAGGAAGAAATGCAGACCAGATGGTGCTTCTTGCTGGGGCAGGTTGAGGATGCCCTGTCCTTTCCTCAGCATCGGGAAAGCCTTCCAGCTCAAAATGAGATGAATCTTTACTCCACTTTAATGCATCTGTGCTTCCATGGTTGCATCTTTTAATCCATAAACATTTTGTGCTTTAAAGGTTTAAGCAACAATCGTGTTACACCGACAGCCTTCTTTTAAGGAAACCCCATAAAATACCAATATGTTTAGTTCTGCCTAGCTGTCCTGTTGCTGCTTTGAAATAGCCAGTAATCTCAGTCATCTTCTCTCCCACAGAGCCTGACATAAAAATGGACTCATCACAAAAAAAAAAAATTACAGATTTTTTTTGCAGCAAAAAATGTTAGTTATGTAGACTTGCAATCAGTTCCATTAGGTTTTCAAACTCCCCTCTACCCCGCCTCTCCCTGCCTCCCCCTCTCTTTGCAATAGAAATTTTTAAAGCAGTAAATGGCAGTGTTCCAGGGGTTAAAGTTACT
>NW_010393596.1:31437-32136 GCF_000710305.1 Buceros rhinoceros silvestris | reverse complement strand
AATGGCAGTTGTCCAGGGGTTAAAGTTACTGCCAAAAAATAATTAAAAAAAAAAAAAAGGCAAAAGAAAGAGGCTGAAAAATAAGGAGGAGTGGGAAATGCTTTCCCTCTGAATCTGGGACCTTTTATCTTGGCAGCATAACTGATGGTATTTTACCTTGAAAATGGCTCTTCCTCCTCTGACTCTCCAGCCCACCAGATAAGGCTGATTGCATTGAACTTTTCACTTTTTCTAGAAGAAGAGACACAAAACTTCACTTATGCAGCTGGCAGCTTGCTGATTTGTAAGGAAGAGATGCAGTCTAGTGAAAAATCTCGTTCATACACTCTTCCTAAGCTCTACATGCTCTTCGTTTATGTAGCAAGGTTGTGGCTAAATAATACGGAAACCTAGCTTTTAAGAAGATGATTTTGCAAAAAAAGAAAGCAGATCTGTTTACAAGAGGGTTGCTTCTGCCACAAAATTACTGCTGTATATTTTTACAGCCTTGTCCTCACATCCACTAAAAACCATTACCCTTTCACAGCAGTGCTCTGGGACAAGTCTAAAACAAACAGGCAGGACCTAGCCCCAGCAATAACCTCAGTGGAGCCTGGAAAAGGGCCAGCACCCCAAGGCAGATCCACTTCACTGACCTTGTGGGGTGTCCCTAATGTCATTAGTGACAACTCATTAGAAAGATGCTCTGTAGCTTTGCTC
>NW_010393596.1:0-31263 GCF_000710305.1 Buceros rhinoceros silvestris | reverse complement strand
TGCTGAACCCTTCACAATGTGAAAAAACTAAAACAATTGAGAGACATACAGATGTAAGTGAACGGTAAAACGATGCTCTCTGTTTTGTTTTCTCCCCTAATAACTGCTACTATTTTATATGCTTCCTCAACCTCTGTTGAATATTGAGCTGCTGTTTCCACGGTTCTGCTGTGTACCTGTGATCTCAATGCTGAGTTGTAATGGTCAGCTCAGAAATTGACAGTTAATACGTTACCAATACTAATACTAGGTTTAACAGGTTACTTTAAGACCAATACAACTCCCCAGTTTGTAGCACTTTATTTTTATCTACCTTGAGTGACATCCAGTAGATCCTTCTACAACTCTTTGCAGATATCCTTCATCTTCACTGGTCTGAGTAATTCAGTTTCATCAGCAAATCTTATGTTGCTGGTCACAGAACATAAAAGGTCCAACCACTGATCACCATTTTGACCCCTATTTAATCCCCCTGCTGACCTCATTCTGCTCCAAGAATTGGTAATTTACTCATACGTCCCATTTCCCACCCTTATCAAGTATTTATCCATTAAAGATCTTCTGGTTTTTGTTAGGTTCCTTAAAAGTTTTTGGTGGAAACTGTCTGTCAAAACCCTCTAGAAAGCTAACAATGATCAGCCAATGGGATGACTCTTATCCATGCACCAGCCTCCTTTGAGAATAATCTGAGGTTCATAGGGCCAAGCTTCTTTGTAAAAAGGCCACATTGACCCTCCTCAAATTGTCAATTGCTCAAGCATCCACCAGTTTTGTTGAGTGTGCCCCATTGGCAAACCTTCCCATGCTCTCAAAAGACTAAGCCAACAGGCCTTTGAACACGTATTTATGTTCAATAAATTTTTTTCCAATCCAGAACTAGGAACAAGGGCTCAGGCTGGTATCTTCATGGGGAAGTCCTCTTGGTTTAACCTCTTCTGTGCTTCCAGAAGAGTCTCTACATCCTTCTTACCTCTGCCATGGCACTCCAGCATAGAAAGGAGGTGTGGCTGGCCAACAGTTAAGTCTCAAGCTGTGTAAAAGGCAAAGTCTACCCAGTGACTTGCAGAATAAACTGAATTTATATCATTAGCATCTTGAGAAATGCATCCTGGAAGCAAAACCAAAACCAAACAGCCAAATTCTGCATTGGGACTTCCCAGATAAATCTAAGATGTGGCCTCCTATTACATACTTGAAACAGTATTGCAATAGCCCAATTGCCAGTGATACCTGCAAAGACCGCATCACAAAACACTCCTTGTAACTTATTTGCAGCGGTTAAATGCAAACCAGGGGACGCTGGAGTACAGCCAGATGTCTAGATTGTCCATAGATGGCCAGTTGTCTCCATTTAGCCCGTATCCAGGGCTAAACTACAGCAGTTGGTCTATAGCCTGATGACACCTCTCGAGCCGAGAAGGGTGACTGGGAATAGCTGAAATGGGTTCATGGGTTGAAATGAAACAGATTTAGTGAAACAGCCAAACTAACACCAAATGCCAATATAAATTATACAGAGTGAATGCACAGTGGTCACGGTAAATGGGAAACCAATCCTCAGAAGGAAGAGGTGCAGGATCAGAAGCGCAAGCAAGAGCAAAAGGCCCAGCAGGAAGCACTGCTCTTCTCACAAAATCTTCATACTGAGTGTGATGCTTGTGGTCTGGGACAGACCTGTGAGCCAACTCAGGTCAGCTGCCCCGGCTGACTCCAAACTGCTTATGATTCTGCCCCAGCAAAACCAGGACACCAGTAAACCTTCTCAGAAGTCAGCAGTGCTCCTCCCATGATCAACGGCTGCAAATTCACAATCAATAGTTATTAATATTACTCATTACTCACATTATATCTCTCTTTAAGGCCCCACCTGGGTGGTGGTCCCATCATTTTCTCTCCTGTTTGAAAACAAAGAGACAGTCCTTCCCTTGAAGAGCTCAAATATCTACTTACTAAGCAGACACATTTACTTCATGTCTCTGAGAGATATTTTATGCACTATGTTTTCATGCTTCTTCCTGACTTGCCACAAGTGTCTTTCTCGATGGTATCTGATGTCTCTCTTTTCCCTCAGGATCTTAACAATGTCAAAATTTCTAGGTGTGTTTGGGTTTTATCCAAAATCTTTATTGCTTTTTTTCCCCAGATCTGAGATCCATAATTAAATCCATGTTACTAATAAAAGCCACTCAGTCCTTTTTTTTTCACCTGAAGCACACAAAACAAGGACTTAACTATTCAGCAGCACACTTGGCTTCTTGATGCCGTCTCTGCAGTCGATCAGCTTTCCAACTCCAATAAGACAAAGCTCAAACTTCTGTGTAGTAGGACTTCACATAGCAACAATCAAGTATTTTCTGTCAGTGGAATAACAGTGGATACAAGGAAAATGAATGACAGCTGAGCTCTGACTAACCAACTTGAGGATTTCTTCCCTGAATCTACCTACTAACAAAAAAGAACCAGAGTAGTTGAATGCCTGTGAAGAGACAAAAGAGCACAGCCAGTTTGCTCCAATTTGCTCCAATCCAATTTTCTCCAAAGAGCGTTTGCTGACACTGGCTGAGGTACAGAATTAGAGTAAGATTGAACTTCTCCAAAGGGAGTGCCTGATGTCAAGCTTTGAAAATTCAGAGTCATTGCATTGATCTTGAGCTTTTAGCACTTCTAAAAACCAGATGCTTTTGTAAACATCAGAATACAAAGAAGTAACATAAAATGTAGATACCCGACTTGCAAACTGGCTACATGGGAAATCCATCTTTCACAAATACTTAAATTCATTTCCCTTTTGTTGTATTATCTACACTGTTGTTCCTTTCACCTCTATCTCTGTCAGGCCCCTTCCCCTTCTCGTGGGCAGCTGTGTCTGTGGAGCCAGGGGGTCTGTGATGTGCCATGCATTGCCTTCTAACCTTCTCACCTAGCATCCAGGACATCTCAAGAGCCCCAAAGGCCTCCAACTCACCCTCACTTCAGCCTCAAAAGTGACACTGGGGAAAGCACCTGTTCCAGGATATCACTCCCATGCGGAAGGCTCTGCCTCAGCTGGCTCTACTGAGTCCTTCAAGGATGCTGGAGATTAACTTCGAGGCATTGAATACAACTTCGTATTTCATAGGGACCCAACACAATTAGTAACAAGCCACGATGACACTTACTTGGCAACCAGTGTTGCCCAAATAGAGGGATGCTCTACACGAAAGTTTTCTCCAAGTAGCAATGCTTACTTCTAGGCATAATTCATACCGCTACCTGGGGGCACTGACGTGGTGCACAGCACCCTTCTCTGGATAAGAAGGTGCATCAGCATTCACAGGTGGAGGAAAGCCCTGAAGGATTTTCCTGCTGTTGGTGGCCTGAAACCCTTAGTGGCAGATTGCAGGAGATTGCTGTAGCCCAAAGAAAGAAATTGCAGAATAAAAGTAACTAAGGTCATCGCATCTGGCATGTCTTCAGCAGATCTCTGCTTTTGCCATCTGTGTTATCTTCCTTTCTCCATCGTTACCCACAGCCAGGTGTGGTCCCAGCTGTGTGAGAGGAAATAGTAGGAAGCTGTGTGTCCTCTATTTTAAGAATATGGTCAGCCAGGCATGGCAAAGCATCTTCCCAAATGTAATTGTAATGGAGCACACTATTTTTTTAGCTTTTCCTCCACTTGCATTTGAAGAGCATTTGGGCTACATACTCTGCTCCAGCTACTGATTATTGAGTATTTTAAGACACAGTGATTACATTACACAACATTCTCTGCACACATACCCAGGCTTACAGTGAGAAGACCCTTAAAAATTATTTCCCCTACCATCCTCCCCTTGAATTCTGCAACATTTTTCTTTAAAACAAGTCACACTAATGCAGTGAGGAAGAAAATTAGCCACAGCATAGCTAGTTTTCTTTGAAATTTATTTCAGTGGTAGTCAGGCTACTTGTACATTAAAAAACCAGGGGACTCACAGGATCCCTAACAAAACCTTTCTAGTATATATCAAACCAGAATTGCTGGACTCTTACACCATTTTTCTACTATACCACAAAACACAAAGCAGAGTTTTCCCATTTAAATTCACAAAGGGAGGATGAGTAATTAAATACACAAAAAAAAGTGACAAGGAACACATGCAAACAGTGGTGCTGCCCACATCCACAATGCCGAAAAAGATGTCTGTAACCCTGAAGAACAAATACCGAACACTTCTGTTTTCAGAGCTGGCCTGTTCCTCTATACCAGTGTACAGAGTTCTCAGAAATATGTTTCAAAAAAAAGGGAACCACAGCAGGCATCAGCACCTAGAAGAAAAAGAGAGAGCAGACAGACTGACAGTCCAAAAAGGTGCAACAAGACTAGCTGGCTCTCCCCAGAACAGTAAGTCTGAATGGGAGAAGCAGTCCTAAAGAGAAGATGACCTGGGATGACAAGTTTCATTTTATATGCCAGATTCCCCAGATTTTTCAAAACAATTCAGATGCTGCTACCAGCATCCTGTCAACAATGGTTTTGCCTGCTTACAAGTTGATTTCATAGAAAACGAAGCATGTTACTATCGCTCCCCTCCATATTTGCTCCTGTGAATTTTCTTTTTGATGCCGTAAGTGCCTCCTGGAGATGTGTACCATAGACAGATAGAATTAGCATTAAGGTATGGTATAACCACCTGAAAAGTGCTTTCAGTTTATATAGCTTTTTATTTTCCTGTGGTGTTCCAACCAGGTATCAAAGAGCAGAGATAGAAACCTCTGTTTCTTGAAGTCCCGGTGTGCTCCTCCCTGCCTCATTACAGATGCTGTTGAAGGACACGATAAAGCTGAGCTGACCTGCTTTGATCTCATGCATCAGCATAGGCACAACTGGAAACAAGCCCTCCTGGCATAAAGTCAGCACTTTCATTGACAAAAACTGTAAACTAAACAAGGGCAGAAGACAAAACACCAGCAAGTCCTATTTGGTGTCTGAGAAATCTTTTTGCCTCTCTCCTGTAGCCCCCTTTTCCACACCATACAGTTGCCAGCAAAGTGCATTGGTGCATGCTGAAAACCCAAAGACCCATGACATCGCGTGCCTGTGCCATTCTTTACAGGAAAGTTACTGTGTGCACTGGTGGTGGAAACCTGCAAAAGGTTTGAGAGCTTGGCTAGATCCTCAGCTGGCATTAGTGCTTGAGGTCAATGGGAAGGCACTGCTGAGCATCAGCTGAACGCAAGACGTGACAATACTTCAAATAAGGGATGCCAGCACCAATGCTTCTGTCTTTCCTACACACATGCAAATATACACAAGCATTCATGCCTTTACTTTTCACTCGTTCAATACTTTTTCATAAAAAACATAGCATCCATCCTAAACAGTCCTTCATGGCAAGCCAAATCCCAAGATTTTTAGCAGAGGCTTTGGCTCCCTTCTCAGACTTTTTCCAAGACAAAGAATCGACAAAGATTCCCAGAAGTTGGGATCCTGGAGGCACTCGTATGCAGCCAAGCAGTGAGCAATAAGACAGGAAGAAAGCACAGCTAGCAGACATATGTGAGGCTCTGGAGGTTCAATCTGCTCCTCAGGCCCGGTTTGCTGCCGTAACTGATGGACCCTGGTGCAGGATCCAAGTCATAACATTTTCACTGCACTGGCCCAGATGAGCTTGTGAGGGGAGGGCGGGGGTACGAAGCGTACGTGGGGTCTTTTCTCCCATGCAGCCTTATTCCCCAGGTTAGCTGGGAACCCCACAGGGACTAGAGCCAGCCCTGTACCAGGAGCTGGAAGGGGACACCATCATCCCATCACACCCTCCCACAGAAAGAGGCAGAAATCTGCCTACAGTTTTCATCTGATATGAACTGATAACTCAGCAAGTTTTCACGGTCAGCTTTGAATTTTGCCTAGCTCTGTAGAGAGCCCTAGCCAAATTTCCAAACACCATCTATTTGGAGACACAGAGTGCATTTTTCAGCTGGGTGAGGCTGAGGCAAATGCAAATGTAAGCAGAAATTACGAAGATGTCCAGTGACAACTGTAGCAGTGCTGCTGAATGGTATCCGTACTGTGCAAAATGCGGGAAAATACATACAAAGCCAGCATACAAACATACAGAAACAAAATTAAAATGTCAAGAGGTACATTTCAAAGGCCATCTGCTCTGGGTAAGCAATGAGTGTAACCAAAAACTGTTGACTCTATTTCCTAAACAAAATGAACCACAAGTGATAAATGGGGAGAAATATGTAATTTTATTGAATCACACTCAGCAGTACGCAGAGTGTGTTACAGTAACTCTATCCCTTTAAATTCTGACAGCCACGTTTTATTCAATACAGGAACAGACTCCACATTTGAAGGGAAAACTCTGTTGTGACAAATTATTTCTGACTTTGAATACAATGAGCTGCAAGAGTTGCACTGAAGTCACAGACGCTTGCATGACAATTGTGCTACTTCATCTTCTAATTCCAGGGAGAGGGTAGTACTTAAACCGGTGTGTGCATTCTTGTAAACTGCAAAACCAGTGCAAATTACACAGTGAAGTTTGCAGAGGGGCATAATTTGTTTCACAAATAAATAAACAAACAAACCTTTAGTTCTCTCTGTGGTTACTAGAGTTATTGCAAAAGTCCAAAAACAACAGTAAAGCTTTTTACCATAAAATTATAAGGTAAGAAAAAAGATTTTGATAACAGTAAGGGTCTTAACTGTATGTCTGTAAACTTACAGGCAAGCTTTTATTCAGCTACAGCTTTAGTTCAATTATTATAGCTCATCCAAAGCCCACATTCTCTTTTACCTTGTCTCCTTCCATTCCTCTCCAAGTGACATAACATCAGATAATGCTGTGTTTGCCAAAAGGGCTTAAACACATGGCAAAGCTTCACAAAAGCCATCACTCCACACTGAATTTCAACACTCGGATCATTTACGAGGACGACAGTGTGTCAAAGTACCATGGCAATACTCCTGCACTGTCCTCACACGGTCATGAGATTTCCAATAACAGAGCTTCTTCAAACTTCTCTTTTAAGAAGGAGCCATATTAAAGAGCTAATTAAAGAGGTAATTTGGGTCAATGAAAATACTGTACTGCAATTTTCACCTCATATCCTCAATGAATTTATTTCTTTTTAAGATATTTCTGCAATTGGTTATTTATGGGAAATCTAACAGACCGTCTTCACCTTCTCCAAGCCACTCTATCAGTTCAAAGGAAAACAAAAATTCCCCAAGTTATTTAACAACAACATGTATGTTGGACACCAGCAGTTTAGCAGTGATCGAGAAGTATTTCATCTAGCTGCATGATAAAAAAATAGAGAAGGAAAAATAACCAGTGCAACAGTGGAGAAAAAAGAAAGACGAGAAGGCAGAAGTGGGAATAGTGGACTCATCTTCAGTCAGATTAAATAGTTTCATTGTGGGAGTTCTCTTATCCCACCTTATCTCTTGTCCCATCAGGCATTACTGTAGTGAATGGTAAATCTGAAATTTTTAACAAAGACTTAGAGAGTTATGTTTCAAGAAAGCAGTGTAGATTCTCAAACAACATAGAGTAATATAGGAAGGTCATCACTGGCAAATCAAATCAAACAGAAGAGATCATTCATCACCTCAGGAGCAAAGGCTACGTAGGTGAAGATTGCTGGTTGATATCCAGAATAATATGGTATTTTGCATAGATGCAAAATGCTCTCTCTGAGCTTCACCTTCTAGAAAGTCTGGGAGCTTTTCCTGAAGGTAAATCCCTTGAAATACAGGGCTGGTAGGCTCAAAATTAAGCTTCAGCTGCAAATTTCACAGTCAAATGAGAATGGTACTTTGAGTTTGCATCTCGGCAAAGCATTTTGAAATTTTACATTACTTATGATGAAAAAGTAACTGGCTGATGATAACCCAGAAGTTGAGAAGGTTATCTAGCCTAGTCAAACCAGAAAAATAGGCCAGCTTTAGTCAAAAGTAATGAAAATGCTCCACAGCACTGAAATGCAAATGTCACAAGTCAGTTTTTTCATGGCATCCTAGATGTCGCCTACTGCCATTTCTAACTGTGTGGAACTCCAGAACAGCCTGAACCTGCTTCAATTTATGGGAAAAGTCTGTGTCATTCATCTGTAACTCTGAAATCCACTATTAGCTTACGACCACTCCCAGCTACTCCCCATCTTTGTGGGATGAAGAATCGACTCCTCTCTATTCTTCCTTGGCTTGGACCTAGATCTGGGTGCAGCTTTAGAGGGGCAAATCCATGCAGCTGTGAGGTACAGATCTGGATCCAGGTTTCTCATCTCACTTTCACAGACATTTGTAACTACACACACAGATACGCACACACACACACCCCCCTAAATACATAAGGATAAATACAGTGTCAGAACTGCGCAGAGAATCACCTAATTACTGTCAATCAGCGTGGCAGCATGTGCTTTTGGTATCAGTAAGCCCAAAGCTATGACCTCACCACTGCAGAATCTTGGGTCTCCGTTTCTACAGGAGAGAAGACCACTTGAGCCAAGGAGGTCTGAATAGCTAACCTCAGAACAAAGTTTTTAAGCAAAACAATTCGATTACTCAAAAGCACAATTTTTCCCCCCACATCATGGCAACCTCTGACCTCACGTCTGGGGGTGATGGATGAGGTGAGACAGAACCATGGGAGAAGACCTGAGGATAGTTGCTGGCATGTTACAGCTAGCAGTCATTAAGAGGCAAGGTTTCCTCAGAGGGAAATAAGAATTATTTCACATCAAGAAAAATAAACACCAGAAGAATCAGCTGCACAGAGTGGCTCACGTAAAATATGAATGTGGCCAAGGTTTGCAAGTCCAAGGGGAATCCATCTTTGTGAGCTTACTGCAGAAAAATGCAGCCTCCAGATCTTGGGTCTTATAAAAGCACTGAAATTAAAAAGTAAAGCCCTTTGCAAACATACAGAGAAAACTGTATAAATGACTGCAGCCCACACCTTGTCAGGCAGTCCTCCAGTACCAAGATGCTCTCTGATAGTTACCTATCTGCAGTGTCTTCATTTGTAAGGCACAGGCAGTGGAAAAGACAAGAAAAGTAAAATGTGTTCTCTGGCAAATGCTAAAGCGAGGCTTTGGAACATGGAAAGAAATCTCTCCTAGTGTTTGTTTTGGCAGAAATAGTTCCAGCAGACACCATTACAATCCTGTCCGCTTGCAAAGCAAAGCTGCAGCTCCACGTAGTATTAAAACTCCAGGGCTGATTGCTTTCCACACAGCAGTGTTACTAGAACTAGCAGAACACAGGCAAAACTGTCTGGCCAGCAAATATTTTTTTTTCCATTAAAAATTACAGTAACATTTTCTCTGAATAGAGCAAGCTGGTTGGCTTCAAGCAAGGGGGAGATTCCTTCTGAATTACACTGATGGGCATTCAAAGTTGAAGACTCAAATCTTTCCTCCCCAGGCACTAGAGCTGCCAGCAGCTGCAGCGACTCACTGCCAGACCTTGCAGAAGTGAGCAGGGTGCCTTGGGAGAGGCAGACAGCCCTGGCCTAGCATTAAAGCTGCATGTCATTAAGGCTGCTTGAAAATGCTGTTGAACCATGGGCAGTTAATTCCCTGCACATCAAAGGGAACTACAGGGGTGAGAGCAGCTTGTCTAGATAATCTAACACAGTTTTGTGCCTATTAGAGTGATGGGGCAACACAGGCACGTTTCTCCAACTTCCTGGTGGGTGGGGTATCTGGTTATCACCCTGCTTCCCATACCCAAGTACCAGCTCATGGACACTGGTGTAGGCTATTGATGCATCCCAACTGCAGGCCTGCCTAGTTCTTGGCAAATCCCTCAGGGATCTCACTCTGGATCTCCAAGTTTCCCCCTGTCCAGATGGAGATGGGACAGAGAAGTTTCCAGGTATAGAGGAAAGTCTCTTTTCAGCTTTGTGCAATACACCTGCCTCAGCCCTTCTCTCAGACACAGGAAGCAATCCTAGGAAACTACAGTTTCGCCTCCAAGTCCTCCAGCATGCGGAGTCCTCTGCTCACAGTGAGAGCTGCTGACATTGGACCCCAGAAAAAGCCACTACACATAAAGCATGCAGCTCACTTCCAAGCTTGGGTATTTACACTGCCATGCTGCTGCCTTTCATCTCACTTAAAATACGTCTCATTGGCTGATTATCCTGCAGTATCATACAGGGTGTACTGTTAGCGAAACAGTGGCATAAAAGAATAATATTCTTCACATGTGAATGAAAAATTCACAGTCTTTCTTGGTCAAAGTTACCACAATGTTTATTTACCAATGTCAAATATTAAAGTGCTGCCTTTCGCCTGAAACATTATCTTCACTCTGTGTATACAGCACTGGGCACATATTTTATTTCACATGCCTTGAAGCCAGAGTGTGTTGTGTTATTTTACTTTTTGATAGCCTGTAGAGCTAAAATGAGAGCAAATAATTGGTCTCCATATGTTAGTAGAGCCTCAGAGCTCAGTCTTTCTCTTATGAATGGAAAGGTCAAAATCACAACCAGAGACCCTGGGTTTTTTACACTTTAGGCCTAAAATTGGTAAGAAGAACTCAAAACACTTGTCTTTCACTTGTGCAAATAGAAGCTGCTTTAGGAAAATGTATTTACCCGGTCTGTTTCAAACAGTGATGGGCCAAACTATCTCTTCAGCAGCTGTTTAAGCTGACATCAGGAGCTGGTGAAACCTGTGATCCTTCCATTGATCACAGTGGAATACTTTTGATCTCCACTAGCTGAGAAGCTACCTTATGAACTAAAATGAAAGGCAAAATCCCAGGCATGATAATTCTGCAGAACTGAGGCCACCTACGACATTGTTTATGACTGATTTAATAATACTTTCTATTTCCACACAGAACGTGCATGCTGGTTCTCCCTCCCGAGTGCTATCTAGAACATGAAAACCACTGTGTGTTGGTTCATATTCAAATCATGAAGTCTTCAGGATAACTTATGCCCCATGACTGTACGACTTTTCAAAATTAATTGACTTGCCCAATGAAATCATCCAAGTTTCTATTCTCCCCTCGTTTGACTCTACATTGTCTTCTATATCAATGTCAAATAAGCACAAATGCAGCCATCAAGACTTGGGAATACTTTCATCAGACTTGAGATTCCTATATCCTGATGCATTACTTGCTTCATGATTGTTCTCCTGTTTGCCTCAGAGCCACCAGTGATTTGCACTTGAAACAAGCCATACAACCAACCCTGTAGGCACAGTTGTGTTCCTTGTGTGCATACCATCAGTTGATGCCAAAAGATGCTGAACACCAGATCCAAGTTCTGCTGGACCCAACAGTACAGACATCCCTGCTGGTTTTGCAGACAGTTTCCTACTCACAGCTGTACACATGCATTGGACCCCTCTCACTAAAGAAATTGCGAGGGGTGGTGGGTCGGTGTGTTCCGCAGTACTACATGGTCAGTGAAGCCTGCCCTGAGTAATGCATTACCCAACAACTTGCTATGGAGAGAGCAGATTCAGCAGTTTTTCAGTCTATGTTGTTGGACCATTATCTGCTCCCAACCAAGGTTTCTCACTTTTTAGTGTACTGATAGCTGCTTTACTTCAGGAAATCTTTTGTAGGTATCTCTGAGAACCAAGAGCCGCTTAGTACAGGAAATCTGGGAGTAGGTGCATAAATCTGACAAAGAATTTCTCTTTGCACTCCAGTGGATGCTGTGATTTACTGTCTCTTTCAAACCTACCAAAACTTTAAAAGATAAATGTTCCACATTAATCACTGAACAGAACTAAATCTTTTAAAAATCATACTACTACAAAAACATTAACTTTTTCGTCAAACTACTGTAAAAGTTTGCTGAAGACATATTTGCATTGACGGTTTACACCCAATACACCTCCAAGTTCTCTACAAACAAACAAACATACAAATAAACAAAAAACTGAGAAAACCAAACAGAATCCAGCAAGTCTAGGCATCTCTTTAGAAACAGGTATCCTAGAAGTTTTAGGAATATTAGAAAAAAATTATATCAGCACTACCTCAGTCCTGTCCAATATTTCTTTTTTTTTTTTCCCAGCACAATTACGGAGTTTCTAACTGCAATGAAAATACTTCCATGTATTAGTATTCACATAAGTAGTAAACATTTCCTGTACTACCTAGCCATAGGTATAAAAATAAAACCAGACAATTTCTTTGCAGGTAGCGAAGGAACTGGTTTATATTCGACCAATCCTGCTAAAATACACATTGTAAATATTTATTAAAAACTATTAATGATTTGTATTTTGTCATTGGTCCCTCCTACTCCTGTCGGTGTTTATGTAAAGGCATTTCCTTTCAAAACAGACGAACAGTTTTTCTTTCCCATCAGTGTTCTTCCTACAATATTTTATAAAATGTGGCACCCTCTAGACCTCAAGCTACCTAGAATTACTTGGAAAGGTTTATGTCTTTAACTGTGCTGAAGTGCCTGGTTTGGTTCCATGTGAGAGAAGGAAATCTTTTTATAAATTTAAAATAAAAATGGTTTTGTACTTTAGAGAGCTAAAAAAAGGAGAGCTGTTCATTTCCATATTTCATCCTCTAAAAAGACCCTTAAATAGATGACTTATTTTACAGTGAAGTTGGTCTGGTCATAACATGGCTGAACCTGCAGATGTTTTCATAATACAATTAAAATACCCAGATTGGAAGAATATAAACCTTTCCCAGATACGAAATTAAACTGGGCCACATCCCAGAATTTTTATTTACATCCACAAATGCCAAACAAAATGATAGAAGACTAATCCTTCTTGTTGAGCAGTTTCTGACCCTTGGAAGTGCCCCTATTCCAGTCCTTCAAACAAAGAACCAGTTAACCTGTGTTTAATAACAAACCTTTCCAGTGGCTCCTAGAATAGGGAGCTGTTGTTCAGTGACACTAGGGGTGAAAGGACATGGGGCACTACTCAGGTAAATCACAGCATATCCTGACCCCAGCATGGACTCCCCTTACAGAGACCCTCCAAGATCAGTACACCAGAAAGACAACTGGGGCTAGGCATGTCTGCATCACCCACAGGGCTGATTGAGGCCCTATTTCCCAACAGGTCTTCCCAATGTTTTGATTTCTTTGTAATTACTTCAGTCCTGCAAAGTGGCACTAGACTACATTGCCCAACTATGTGAAAACACTCTAAATTAAAATCCTAATCCACAGGGGTGGCAGCTACTGCTGTCATGGGTTTTGTGAGCATTGTGCCATCACAATGCCACAGTTTGTTTTTTTCACTCTCTTCACCTTTGAAAACCAACCACCCCACACCCTATGCCGGGACCTTCTTGTGCAAAGTGGGACCAATGCACGCCTCCTCCTGCACGCCCTGGCCACGGCTCCCCAAACAATGGCTGCATTTGTCCAGCACGTTTCTGGGTATGACAGAGCATGGGGGAGATGCCACTGTCCTCCAAAATCCAAGTTCTCTGACGCCCAAGTTCTGCCCGAAGCCATTTGAAGCCTGCATTTGCCTCAGGCCACACAAGTCCTGCAGCACTCCACCCAGAGATCTGCAGCATACAAATCAAAGCCTGACAGCTGAGCCTGCCTACCTTTCCCATTTCCATGCCTTAGTATTTATTTCCCCTTGTCTTTTAGCTATTGAAATCTCTGCCTGTGGGGGAAGCGGGAAATTCTCACCTTCTTAACTCAGTCATAACCAAACAGACGCCCTTTTAAGATGGATTTCTTCATGACGGCTGAGCCTGCCTACCTTTCCCATTTCCATGCCTTAGTATTTATTTCCCCTTGTCTTTTAGCTATTGAAATCTCTGCCTGTGGGGGAAGGGGGAAATTCTCACCTTCTTAACTCAGTCATAACCAAACAGACGCCCTTTTAAGATGGATTTCTTCAGACTACAAAGCTCCGTGCGTTTCACCTGATTAATCATATCAGGAAGAGAATGCAGTGTCCCCTGGAGCATTATCCCCATGGCACAACTCTTGCTTCCTACTACTCTGTCTCATTACTGATGCTAATGCTAATAACAAATTAGGAGATATAATGAGCCTCAAAGAAGGAGGGTAAAAAAAAAAGCACAAAACCAGGAGCGATCCCATCCAGATCACCGTTTCACAGAATCATTTTGGTTGGAAGATACCCTTAAGAACAGCAAGTCTGTTAACCCAGCACTGTCAGGTCACCACTAAGCCATGTCCCTCAGCACATCTAAATGACTTTTAGTATCTCCAGGGTTGGTGACTCCAACACCTCCCTGGGCAGCCTGTTCCAATGCTTCACAGACCTCTTGATAAAAAATTTTTTCCTAATATCCGGCCTATATCTCCCCTGGGGCAAAAAACTTCCCCTGCTTTGTTATCTGATGTTCAAGCAGAGAACTAGAAGGAAAGGGGAAAAAAAAGTCAAAGATGTGGTGCCAGAACTAATAGGCTTACTCTACCCAAATGCATGTTGTCAGAATTGTTTCTCATGGGCAGGGGAAGTTGACAGAGGAGGGAACCTTCAGTTAGAAAGTTAAGAAAAATTGTATTAAAGAATTTTACCTAAAAATTTACTTCCTCCTTGATGTTAAAAATAAAGTGTACAAATTCTATAGTAAATAAGAAGGAAGTTGACAAGAAGAAAACTAAATTATGAGCCACTTTAGAGAAATTTCCTAGCATGACAAAAGGACATAAAATAAATCAGTGGCATATAGAGTTCAAGTCAGAAAGAAGATTTCTAAGGGTGGTAAGAGAAAAAGAAATCCCAGTCACAGAGGTATCCCACACCCAGAAAAAGAAAATCAATTATTGTTAGTAACATACAAACCACAGAATTATGCAGTATAATTTCAACTTATTGCTGAGAAAAAGCCAGAGGCATATTTCTGTCCTGTCACAAGGAAATACTTTGAATTTCACACACAAACAAAAAAGGGAGTGGGGTGTTCAACAGCTACTAAAACAAGTCATTTTTGAAAAACAACAACAACAAAACAGCTATGGAAAACTTGCATCCAAAAACTGTACAAAAGCTTTGAATGAAATGAACACTAAAAGCAAACTGAGCCTCCTTTATAGACATAAAGATCAAAATTAATTCAGGTAAATTTTGACATAAAATGAAAGTAGGCTCTGGTCCCTAATTTTCAGATACATACAGCCCTATCTGCAGATCTTTTAAACTGACATTGGTTTTTTAGTCTAATGATGCTTCTTACACAAGTTGAAAGGCTGGTTCATCTCCAGTACAGCAGACTTCCCATACACCAGAACTAACTTAAAAGTTACAGGGACAGCATGTAAGACTACAGCAAGGACTTGGGGCAAAAGGACTAACATCTAAGGAAGCAGTAAATATTGATATCTTGACTAAGAGATTACAAGGACAGCAGGACATAAAGCCACCTACAAAAATGATGGAAGAGTTATAAGTGCAATAGTAGAAATTTTACTTTGGAGAAGGCAAAAACAGGTAAAGAGAAAAAGTGGGAAAGCAAAAGTGGAGTTTCTTATTGTGAAAATAAAACCTTTCCAAACAGTGCAAGTTATTAAACGGGGTTATATATACACTGACCACATGGAAGAGGCATTTAAAACTAGACAAGTAGGAGTACATGGCAACAAACAGTCAGAAGTTATTGGAAAAACAGATAGAGAACTACAACCTTCCCCGCCCAATTTCTCTATCATATGATCTGATGAATAATTAGGTCAAAAGTAAATGTTGGTTATATGTACATAGGATATACAGACCAAGACGCACACTACCTGTAGGGACAACCGAGACTTTAGAAGCAACTTTCCAGGCAAGCAGAAACCTGTACAAAGTACAAAAGGGCTGAAAAAGAAATTAAATGAGAAGAGTTTCTTATGGAAAGAAAATGTAGAAATTACAGGTCCAGCTACTAACAAAGGCAGGCAGGAGGAGGGAAGTAGAAGGGATGTCAGATATTTTCATGTACCAAGTACATCCAAGATAAGAAAGTAAAGTAATACCTAAGGTGATAAGAAAAGTATGTAAACATCGCATGAAAATAAAGTCTGTTGACTAGCCTTCCGGAGTGCAATGGTGTAACCTGCAAATAAGGTAGGAGACAGGAAAGCGTCAGGTGTGATACCTCAGGGCACTGAGAGATCCACGTAGATGAAATACTGCATCTCCTGCAGCGCCTTTCTGTACTTCCAGCCAAATCAGGAGCTGCCTGTGTGCTCAGCAAAGCTACCCTCACCAGGGCTCTCCAGTGCCTTTGGAGAAACAGGAGTCTGCTGAGCCTCTGCACACTGTGCAGGTTTGCTGTGTCAGGAGCAGAGTCCCTCACTGACTCCGAGACACACCAGTAAAGTAGTGACTGAGTGCTAATCCCCATTCTGGAGCATGGTCTCAGTGCTAGATGCTTCTGAGGCCTCACATGCAGGAAGAAGATTTTTCTACTCATCTGGAGTTTTTCTTGTGCTCCAGAAGGCAGTATTTTATTGTTACGTGGACAGTTTCCATGGGATGAAGAGTACACGGAGAAGCTCTAATGATGTCTCTTTACCCACCTGTTCTGGGTAAAAAGTATCACAGCAGGAGGAATAACTTTTTCTCTGGTGCCAGGGCTTGGATAGTGACCGCAGCAGATGCTGACAGTCACAGCACGACAGTCATCGTGGGATCTTGGGTGATGTAGGTATTGTGTCCACATTAAGACGCTGCCTTACAGTATTGGAGTTGACTCACCTGCATCACCATGGCACCTCTAAAGTTCCTGGGAGCTTTGCTGCGAGGGTCAAGAATTTACTGTGTAATTTCCAAATGGAATGGTTAATGCAGAGAAACCATTCCCGTTACCAGTATTGTACAGAAGTTAAAAATGAAGGAAAACACAAGCCAAGCAGAGCCATCACTCACTAAACAGTACAAAAGTTTGCACAAGACCTACTCACTGGAGCTGTGGTGTCTCAAATAGTTCTGGGTTAAGCCACAACAGACATCCCTAAATCATCATTTTTCTTAATAGTTTATAATGGTTTCCCATGTAGTTTTATAAAATGTCTTCTGGAAAATTACATACGTTTCACAGGCTTTTCCAAATCTTGATATCCTTAGTTCAGAGAACAGAACCTAGCTTCTCTGCTGATAAAACAAATTGAAAGCTGCGAACCTCCCTTCACAAAGGCAGAGAACTTAGGTCAATTTCTGCTGTCAGAGATTTGTAGCATATTGACCGTTGTCCAGCTATGCAAGTATTCACAAAATTATGTCAAAGGCAAGATGATCAAAAGCACTTAGTTCTCTTTGAGGTCAATGGCCAATCTTCTACTAATCCTACAGATCTCAAAGATTCACTTCTCTGTAATTTATTTAATCATCCTATTTATAGATGAGCAGGTCATGTGGGAAGACTCTTCACAGAACACACTGTATGTACTTTTGCAATTAACAGACCCCTGTCACCATTCAACGGTCCAAACAAGTAAAAAATCTCTTTCATCAGAAACATAGTTCTTCCAAGTCTGCATTTCAGATGGCAGAGCCACCTTTGCAGAGAATTAAGTAAATATGACCCATGATGGATTATCAGTCCAGAAGGAACAAAAAATAAGAACTTTTCTTCTTTCTGTCATTTGTCTGTTATTTTGCTTACTCCCTACCGCAACGTAAGAAAGTAAGAACTTATATTTTCAATTAAAAATATGAAGTAATTACACACAGCTTTTGTGATAAATGATTCTAGCATGTCTTGCAGGATGAACCACTGAACTTTAAACAAAAATCATGAGTGTGAATGCTAATATAATGTGAGCTGGAGGATATAAATAGCCAGTGAAAGACGTTCCATCTAAAGGGAAATGAGCATACATAAAATGTCTGGTTTTGCAGGGCATGTATTAATTCCAAAATATCTTTCAGAGTCACTACAGACTATCTGCAAGATGGACAAAATATGGCTAACAGCTTAAACACTTTCTAGAGTTTTCACAAGTAAATAAATCGATCAAAAACACAGCGCAGAAACAGAGAAATGTTAAAGCATACCAAATGGGAAGTTGGATTTTTGAAGAAAGACAAGACAATCCTAAAAAGGAAGAGGAATAAAAAAGTCATAATGCTATCAGAGCCAAAAAATGAGTGAAGGAGGAAATCACAGCAGTGTGTTGGAATGAGACATTTCAGTCAAGACAAAATATCCAAAGCACTGTATGAAGAAATTACTCAAAAAGCACCAGCCCCACCATAAAAAAATTATGAGCACAAAATAGTGAATAACCCAAAATCAAGCCACAGGACCAGACATCATAATAACAAAACCCTCACTACTACAGCAAATCCATAACTTGTATAAATTGTCTTACATCAAAAAATGCTCTAGGTCTGTTCCTACAGATTTTATGAAAAAAATGCCTTCCTTCCCTAGGAATAACTAAATACAGGTTAAGTGCCTTGAAGTAAAGTAGAAGCAAGTCAAACAGCTGTTTAACATTGAATTTTAATAGAAAAGAAGGCAGAACAAAGAGCAAAACCATACTAAAAAATACTCAGTTCAGTTGTGCGAAACCAAAGAATAATTCATACCACAGTTTCCATATCTCTTAGATTATTTTCAAAGGAGAAAGGAGATAAACATGCCAGCTGAAAAACTTTACTCACAAAATAAGAGAAAAAGCACCCACAAGGACAGTTAAGGGTACATCAGAGTTATACGCCACCAACAGTCCTGCAAAACAAATTAGACTTTACTCCTTTCATTTCTAAACACAGACAAAAAAATTTCTTGAGCTGATTGGCCTTTCTCTTTGGGGAACAAATTCATCTCATTAATACTAATTCATTGTAAAGGGTCTCATTGTTGAACTTGTTTTTTTGGAATACAGACGATGCCTCTGTGAAAAAGCTATTTCTATTTTATTTGAAAACTTCATGGAGTTTCGGCACTGAAAAACTTGTAATTGGTACAAGGAGGCACTAATTCTACTGTACTTCAGCTGATAATTTATTTTATAAGGTTTTTTTGATTAACATTTTTTCCCCAGTCTCAGTCAACTCTGAGATCTCTGAAAATCACCAGTGGAGAACCTTGTATAGGTAAGGTTTTGGAGAGAAAACACTGGGATGGGGACACTGGTTAACTCCATGCACTGAGACTCTGAGGAGTGAGCTAAAATGGAGATGCAGGCAGCACATCAGTGCCTATCTCCCTGTCTATCCCAATAATCAGTTCAATAATGCATGGGAAGATTTCACCAAAAAAGGCAGGAAGAACTTTAGAGTTACCACTTTCACTAACAAGAGGTGAAGCAGAGCAGTATGAAGTCTTAAAGATTTCAGGGAAGAAAAGGATGGGTAAAGAAGGCAGTTGTCCCTAGTGTAAAGCCTCTCAGTATACCATCATAGCTATAAACAATAGTGACCCTACTATGGAGAGCAGGTCTCTGTATGGAATCTATCAGCCTTTCATTAATCAGTTCATTGGCATGAGCAGCCCTATTACAGACCTCCTCCAGGCTGCGATCCCAGCTAAAGAGCAGATAAAGATTCTAGAAAGAATCTTAGTGGGGGAAAGGGTTTTATTTTGAACAAACCATGCCTAGAAAAGCCAATATTTAAAAAAACAGATGCATAACCATGTCTGAGGATACAAATTTACAGTCCAATTTTTTAAAAGGGCTAAGAGTCCACTGGTATGCATTTACATAAAAGAGAACATACCGGGTGTTCAGAAATCAGATCTATGTTGGATATTTAGCTGACCCTACAGGCTGGAAATAGTTGATATTCTGCGTAATGAAACTTGTTGTCCTTTCCTGCTTCCATATCACAAGGCCAGAATAGGCGGCTGGGTTAACTCCAAATGCACAAGGACAGTGTGGAACCTGCACCTGAACATGTTGGTTATGCTTGAAAATGAGCTGTGAGGAGCCAAGCAACAGGACAATGCTGCCAGCTCAGCAGCTCAGGAAAAAATTAACTCTTGTCTTCCTTGGGAGTCTTTCTCTGGTTTGTGCACTTGAACAAGGGAAAAGGGAGTATCAGGGACCTATCATGGCAGATGAAGTTATTGCGATTGCAGGTAACAGCAGTTACGAGGCTGTTACCTCTTTACATACAGGTGGAAAATGAAGCGGAGAAAAGGTCCTCAGCTTTCAGACACCACAGCTGGCACTGCTCATACAGTACCCAGGGGCAATTAGTTGCACTGAACCTGTGAGGCTAAATTATACATGCCTAGTGGCATTTCCAGGCACTGAATGGGAACGGAACAGCCCCCTTCTGCAACAGTAAAGCACACGTGAACAGTCTGTCAGAAGTGGTCCCGGGTCCTTTTGCTATGCCAAGCTGTGTCCAGGAACAGCTTGGGAAGAAAGTTAGAAAGCTAGCTGAAGTAGGCCAAACATAAGGCAAGACTCTAGTGATCTCTGACCACAGGCAAACTTCCAGTAGCTAGGAATGTTCCAACTTAATTTCATAGCGTAGACGCAGCTATAGAGTCTGTCTAGGCTGCTCTTGGGGCAGTGCAATCTGGTAACAGCAGATATTCATGGACACAAAAGTGCATATAGGCTATAAAGACAGCCTACAGCTCAGGAACAAAATGCAAGTTCCTTTGGAGTCAGACAAAATGGAAATTCTTGTCCACTTTCACCAGTAATAAGAGAAACCAGCACCAGAAACTTTAGTGGTCTTCCTGCACTGAAAATTCAGGAACTTCCCTCTTCCTTCTAGCCTTGTCTTTAATGAATCTTCTTAACACTTCTGAGAAAAAATGTCTGGTGTTATAGCCAAGCCAAAGACTCTCCAGAGGGAATTCTGTTTTGATGATAATCTGTGGCACAGGATCATGCTGAACATATTATCCACATCAATCAAAGTACAAAGACATCATTAAAGCTAGAAATAACAGCATATTCAAAGCGATCCCATTTGCTGCTGATAAAAAATGTGTGTTATATGGAGCAAGAAAGCAGAGAACATCAGTGATTAAAAATAAAAAGGGATCAAACTTGTGGAAATGGGCTTTGATGTCTGGAAAATCCTACTACCATACAGAAAAATATTGCTTGCACTAAGCTCACAAACTAATGTCCATGCTAAATAGTGCCTGGACTGAAGTAAAGCATCTGCCCAAGGCTACAGACAGCACTCTCAGCTCTCTTCCTAATACTACTGAGTGTCATGCTGTCTGCTCTGAGCACACATTGTCAATGACATGCCTGAGAAACAGAGAGAGCTCTCCACTAATGACACAAGGATGTCTCATGTATTATTTGCTAGTCAATTTGTAGGTCTGACTTTACTCCTTTTTTCTTGTACAGGGTGACGATGATTGCATCGCGGAGATCTGGTGGCAGTTCGCCTTGTTCCCAACAGCGCACAACTAACTCATGAAATTTAGCATGGAGTGTTTGGCCTCCATGTTTCCAGATTTCAGGTGGGATTCCATCGACCCCAGCTGCCTTGCCGGTTTTCATCTGCTGTATGATGTTCCATCTTTTTCTGCTCAGGCTCTGTGCCTCTGTCAGCTTTGTTCTACTGTTTTCAAAGTCAGGCAAGAGATTTTTTGAGATAGAGAACAGATGGATCAAGCAGACCTGTAAAGGTGAATTGTGCAAGCACTTCTAAAAGCTAATCCAAGTTGAAAAGAGAGAAATAACTCTTACAAATGCAACTGATTCTGCCCGAACCTTGTAAGTAGCACCTTAGCCCTGTTGTTTCATGAATATGCATATACACATGCATTCATAAACATCCTTAATCCTGTCATCACAGCCATCTCATCACAGTTGCGAGAGAAGCCAGACAGATTCCAGTCACCCTCAAAATTTATCAGCACTTAAATTGTCATCTAATTCCCAATTACTTAGTTTTTCTGGCTGATAAAGGAGGCAGAAAGAACACAACAGGCTTTCCAGCACTCTGCTTGAGTTTGCAGGGCTGCCAGTACAGGAGAAGCTATTCTTGAGCTGTTGAGAAAATATGTGGTCCAGTCATGGCTGGAGAGTTCCAGTTTTTAAGTCCCATGCTGAACAAGGCTTTCAGAACTTTAAGTATGTTCTAATAGCTGTTAATCATTTGTGCTGAAGTAGGCTTGCTCTGAACTACACAGCCTCCTCCAGCAGTGTTAGAAACCTTAGCTTCCTCACACAGAGGGAGCCACTCTGACCCCTCTGAATCTGAGCCTGGGCCTCAAAACCCAGAGCCTTGCTCTTTACTGTACAACGACAAACACAAACCTCTTCTGATATTGGAAATTAAACCTCAGTAATCAGTAAGGAGTTAGAGTGAAGCAGGAGGCCACTTGCAAAATAAACCAGTCTTTATTGGCTGTCTGGATTCAAAAGGCAACTCTTGAGTCAGCTGCTCGGCATTTCCAAAATCCAAAACATGTCCTATGTGTGTTTCTCCCTTCTCCCTGCTATTTGCTGCCCATTCAGTTGGGCAATGGTATTCTGTGCTGATTGCAGAAGCACACTGCAAAACAGTGTTCTGTAAAACAGAACACAAAAATCGTCTGAATTTACAGATAATCTCTTATCATATCCACCTCAATGAAGAAGCATGAAACTGCAGGGAACAAAAGAAGCCTCAGATCATAATCACTACCGCTGAAGCCAGACACTTCAAGTCTTTCTGCCTCTCTGTCTCTCAACTCCTTTCATCTTCTTAAGCAGTTCTTTAATTGCCACGTTTCTATGAGGCCAGTTGCACATGGCCACTAGATTGTTGCAATGCATGAGTTTGGCACCACATATAGCAAAAAAAAAGAAAAAAGTGCGGGGTGGGGGCGGGTGGATATCGAGATTGGTAAGTCCTACAGAAAAATCTTGTGAATACAGGAGTACATCAATTCCATGGCATACTGCAGTCGTATTGCACATTCATAAAAGCCTAGAGATTGTTTAAAAGAGATGAGACTCCAAAATGATGTGGAGAACAAAGGTAATGGTTGCTCAGTTGAGCCCCCTTACCCATAACCCACCCTCACCTGCATATTGAGGATCACATTGGTGCAACACTGGAACATAAAATGGACCTATCGCCTATCTGTGATATGGATGCCATGCACTAAAAAAACTTGTTTGCTCTGATAACCTGGTGGTAGATGAACTCTCATTGATCCTTCAGTTGCCCAGTGCCCTTCAGTGACTTTTCTCCAACTGCAGCTTTTGACTCGCTTTTTATCTCTTCTCTCAGTAGCTTTCTACATCCAAGAACCCACTGTCCAGGTATTATTGACACATTATTCACCATCCTGGCAGGAGCTGACAAGTGATTAAGATCATATTCACTTACGAGTAAAGAAGATCTTATGAGTGAAGAAACAGTACTCAAAATCTGTATCTTAAATGGTCCTGAATATTAAGCTAAAAACTGGCTCGCATTCTTAGTAGATTTTAACATTCATACACATATGCACAAGATAGACGTGAGTCATGTTAAGGATCTCAGAATTAATTGACTGCATTCACAGCTCCATAAGGTCTTTGCTTTTCTTGGTCTAGTAAAATAATCAGCTTTGGATATTTGCCTGTGTGGAATCTGGAGATAAATGCTTTACCATTATCTCTGTCATCGAGGCACAGCCGTGAGAGATTCGGCCTCTAAATAACACCCTCTGACCTGGAAGAATGAGTCTACAGGCACACTGTTGGCATGAGCATCCTGTTTGACCTCTCCTGTGCACAATGCAGCAATTTATGTAGTAATGATTTTAGTGAACAACTGGTCCATGGGTTAGCAGAAGTATTCACTTACTCATCTTTAAGACTTTTGCCTGTTGGGCTCGAAATTCCCAAATGCATATGTCAGTAACTTTCTCATCCCTGACAAAGCCAAGTTAGTTGGCATTAATATGGTATTTTTCTTACTACTATCAATATAAAACTTCTCCCTAGAACTGGAAATGGTCATGGTACATTACAGTCCTAGAAAAAACTTGCTTTGGGAGAGATAGAAATTGAAGTCATGCATGACACACACAAGAAACATTTCAGTCAGTATGGGATGACTTCTCTCCAGAAATGCTGTTCTGGTTACTCTTCCCACGGCAACAACAAGACTTAATTCAAGACTTGGAGACCACATTCTTCTGTGCAGCAAAGCCTTCCAATATCTGTGGCTTTCAATCATCAGAACAAAGTCACGCATCTTCTTCTGGTCATGAAATAATAGGTTCAGGATCACATGAGTACACCCAGTGAAACTGGAGGCAACCACCTTAGTCTTAGACACTCATTCTGATTTTAAGTTGCTGCTTCTCCTCAGTTCCAGCCTTTTGGTACAAGAAAATAATCTATATGATGAAAGAGAAACAGTTGGGCTATTTCTTTCCTATTTATTTTGGGAATCTAAGATTTGTCTGCAGTTTCTGCTTCTGACTTAGAGGACAGATTCTTCAGGCTATGAAATGGCTGCCAAATGTAACATGAATGACATTTAGCTGGCAAAGAGTATATTACGGACAAATGCCTAACACACTGGGCATATTGTACTTGTACCATCTGGGAGAGTAAACAGTGACAGGAAATAACCACAAACAGGTGTTAATGTTAGCCCCTTAAGGGTCATTAATGAAGTATGGCAACTGACAGCACTGAAAGAGCCCGCACGCAAGTCCTGGCAACTGGAAACAAGAAGGCAGGATCCCAGTGAGTGTACGAGTCTATTGCTTTGTAACACAGAAAAAACCCTGTTCTCGATTGCATCTCCTATATGTGACCACCTTTACCCTCGTCACCACAACCTTCAGCTGAGCTCTTGTTGAATACTCCTTCCTTTTCCCTGTTTAGGTGTCAAGCTCTTTCCTTACCCCTGGCAGCCAAGACAGACAAATCCTGAAATATTGCTCTTTCTCAGAAAGCCTCTTGCCCTCTGCATGCCTTCACACATTCTTCAGAAAAGGAATCCTGTCTCAGTTCCCCTTCAGACATCTGCAGAGCCACTTCTATCTTCACTGAAGTAAAAAGCTTCTGGCGTCATGAAATTGTGATCCAAATTGCACTACATCATTGTTCCTGCAGTGCACCCCGAAGGTTACTTTCCCTGTCCCAGAAGAGACCTGCGAGAGGGTCTGTAACAGTGACACCACCTGCCTTTACAACAGTATCACACAAATCCAGAACGGAGAAGGTTCAGCTTACATAGGGAAATTAAACAGGTACCATGAGACAGTCTCATAGGTGAATCCAGCCTTATAAATAGCTAGTCACACTCTTTTGAAAACACCAAAGAACACAGCTAGTACTGCCCTTTATGCTCACAGAAGCTCACTAAATTTCCAAAGCAAGTGCTAACACTTATGCAATGTCATCCAAAATAAGAGTAATTTGTGATAAACAGTGAAGCCAAATATACATAGATCACTCTGAAAGTAACGCCTCTTAATCACTCCCATGGAAACTACAACAGACACCAAGAGCACAGTAACACTCTGTGACAGAGCAAATTCTCAGCTACAAAACGCTGGTTTTCGACACAGTCCCCACCCCTGGCTGTGCATTTTCCCCAGCGATGAACAAGAGCCTGCGTGCCGCCCTCGTTTAAAAATCTGCACCAGCGGAGGGGACCCACCGTCACTGTCACCACGGCTGACATGCACCACCCACCACCTCACCATGCCGACACCCTCTGGTTGGTCTCTGTAAACGTTGAGCAGGGCCGATCAGCTGTAAACTTTCAGCAGGGTCGATCATGGTCAGGGGTGCAATTTCTTCCACGTGGAGGAATCCAGTGACACCCCTTTGCTCCACCCGCACGTCCATGTCAGCCGGCGTGTTGTCAGAGTGCCCCTCTGCTGCCGTCTGTCACACGGCAACGAAATCTAATGGGACGTTGGTGGGAAGGTTCAACCTCTACTGCCAGACCACCAACATCCGCCTCTGATGCTGTGGGCCAACATGGTAAGCCAGGAGGCACTGCTTTCAGAGCCGCCCTTGTACTAACCTCCAGCCACTTCCCCACTCTCTGTCCCATCCTGTGCAAAAATGGGGAATTTTCCCAAAAGAACTCTGTTTTCAAACAAATGTGACCTGGCTAACACGCAGTGTTAATACTGCCTCAGAGGAACCTAAGAGAGATAGAAAAGGCATCCAAGGAAGATGAGACCATAGGGCCCTTTTCTTTAGAAGAGGGACACCAAACCATGAGTTCCATATTGCAGAACTTCAGACTCTCTAATTCAGGCTATTAGTGTGAAAAAGAATACCGGCGGGCATGTAAATTTAGCCATTGACTAATAACAAAGCCTAATTGCTGAATAGATCAAATGTTTCCAAATATATTCTCATTGATTCTGGCTAGTGTTTAGGAATGGGAAATTGAGAATGTTTTAAAGGCCAGAAAACACTTCACTTGTCTTTGTTAAAAGGCTACATGGAACACAGTCATAGATATATTTCTCCAGTTCAAGAGATGACCATAAAATTAAGAAATGCACTGCTTACAGAGGATTGTTGTCATCATTTAATCCTGCACAGTTATGTGCAACAATCTACACCAGCAATCCCTGGGCTTTGCAGCAGTATGCATCAGAGCCCCACACGACCAGAGACGCAGCCATGTCGAATTTCATTTTGAAAGGGAAAAAAGCAAAAACAGTTGGAGAATTATCTGGCTTATTCAGAGGACTCAGTGGAGTTGTGTCTTCAAAGACCGTAGCCCCAAACCTCCAGGAACTGGCCAGTGCTAAATGTCTTGTCGTCACTTGAATTAAAAGAGATGCACACTTCTTTGCACTGGCCATTTTCTAAACTTCAGTACTTACAAACAATTAGTCCTTAACTTTCTGTAAAATTGAGTTGTTCATGAATTATAACTGGGGGGAAAGGAAACAAAATGGAACTCAGGGGAAACTGAATATTAATATTTAAAGGCAGAAACCTGTTTAACTCTTACCATTCCTCCAGCGAAGAAAGGTCTGGTACCTGGTTTACTTCCTCTTCAAACAGGTTAAGATTTATACTGTATCAGTGTTTTGGTTTTGAAGAGTTAATCTTACCACCTCTTCTCCCTCTCTGAAGCTGTATTAAACCAAGAAAAATTAAACACTCTGCAGTCTAAAAACATCAGCTCGGAGATAAGAATACTAAGGTTGTTGAAACTTGGCCCCTTCATACATATGCTATCATGTTGTTTTTAAGTATCTTAGTACATCCTATTTTTCCAAACAGCCTCAGCAAAATTCTTCTGGAGGACAGACAGTCTGAGAGTGTAGGAAAGCTATGTAGTAAATAAGGCTACTGTCTCCAGAAGCCCTGGATTATTTGTTGTAGAATCTATAGGACTTAGAGGAAATAAGGCAAGGAGAGGAATGACTGCACATTGCAAATCTGGAGTGCTTAACTTTGCAGTGTTAAATTTCCTTTAATGCTATTATGTTTGCTCTTTTACTGCAAAAACAGAAATTTCAGGCCATATGGATTTTCAGTCTGGGCTAAATATGTGTAAATTGTTAATCTTAAACTGGATAAACCAGTGAAGTAAAATATGAAACAAATTCTGTCAGTGCATTTCAAAGCTGTTTTCTGGCTGTGGAAGAAGATATTGATTGGAAATCCCACATTCAACTCCAAGTGCTATCAGGAAGCATTTTCTACCTGGGGAACTGCTCCTTTAATAAAGTCTTTATGATGCTTTGTTCTGATGCTCTCCCTTTCTCCAGCAGTGGTGAGGGCTTCCCTGTCCCCATCTAGCACTGTGTCTAGTTATCTAATCCGGAAAAGGCCCTCCACATACGCAGTGGGAGCAAGTACTGAAAAATGTTCATTCTGGAAGTAACTGTTCTGCCATCCAGTGGGCCTGGTACTGGTGTACACAGCAGCTGGAAAGGAGTGAGGGGAGGGTGCAGAACTCCCACTGCAGGTGAGATCTCTCAGCTAAATTTAGCTCTGCTCTGAAAAAGCTTTTACTGAGCATGTACAACTCAAGATCGTTCAGTTCAAAATTGGCCAGATGGAGGTACATTTGTGCAGGCTAGAGAAAGCACCAAGTGGCCAAAGAGCAATTTCCCCGCCACATCAAAAACTTTTCTAAAAAGCATGCAGGTCTTATCAACAACCACAATTCATTTTTCCTCCTGTATTTATTCCCAGAAAGGGCAGAACTACCTGAGCTTAACCTTTAGATACATATTAACCCAAAGCAGATAAATAGCACACAAAACGTCTCCTCTGAAAGCCGTGAATTTTTTAGCAATTGAAAATTGCATCTCACATAACAGCAGCAGGCATCTACTGTTCAAAATAAAGCTTTGTTACAACTTGCCACTGACAAAGTTTGTGTAATGTGTATTTTAATGAAATACACACTAAAATACATAGGTAAACCAGTCAGAAATTGGATACTGGAGTATATATTAAAGTAAGTTTAAGTAGAGAAAGAATGAGAGTCAGCCCTTACAAAACTGAATCTTGTATACACTGAGTACAGAGATAAGAGATCACCAGGCTCGTTGTGCACATTAACCAAGTGTTCCACTGGCAATGTGCCCTATTTTCATGAATGTTTTGCAATATACTCTAAGCAGCTTTCTTAACTCTCTGAAATCCTACCTGATAGCTAAGACAAAAAGTCTGGACTTCCTCTGTTATTTCATAATTAGGAGAGGTTGAAGCTAGATTCACCAGCAAGACTCAAGAAAACTCAAGAGACTTATCACTTTGCAAGGCAGCAGTTACCACCCTCCTTTTGGGATGACAGTCAAAGAGTCAAATTAGTCAAAAGAGAGAATTCAGGAAAAAGCAGAAAGGCTTGCAAAGACTGATTCATCTGAGAAGTTAAAAAGAACTTCATTCTTAGCTGGTGAACCAGTGATTTGGATAAAGGTAGCCTAATTCCGCACATTAACCAAGAAAGTAGTAGATTCTAAAGAAATAAGAGTAACTCTTTTTAGAGTGGTGCAGAATGGTATAGAAACGAGTCACTGGCAATCAGCTCGAAAAGGCCAGGAGGAGTTCATGGACATGGAAACGAAAATATTCTTTTCTTGTCAGAGAGTTAAACTATTGTGGTCTACGCAGACAAGTGCATGTGGTGGCACAAAGTGGAGAAGTTTGACCCAATATCAACTGTATTGTTTCTGCAGTCACTAAGTAGAGGACACCAGAGACAATCACACACCACTTGGTGAGGAAGAGGTGTGAATCCTGGCTTCTGCACTAGGCTCTCCTGCACCCAGAGCCTCTCATTGAAGCTTCTCATTCTAGATGGCATAGTCCACAGCTGTCATCTAAAACCCTGAGGTCACACTAACTCATACACTGAGGGACAGAAGACCTGAGAAGGACAGAGGGACCCCTCCAGTCCTGCACCGGGTCAAAGAACATTAACATTCACTTACAAACAACGACAACACCATGGGCACAGTTGAAAAACATGAAAACTAATCCAGATACACTAAAACAGAAATTGCAATTAGAACAGAACCCTTATTGTTCAGAGAGGCTGAGCCTGGAAAAGAAATGTAAAGTATTTTGTTTAAATTCTGCCCTTAGTTACAATGCCACCTGGACAAAAGTTTAGCTAAATTAAACAGATTAAATAAACATCTGTATGCTGTGGCAGTACATCCAGAATACACCAACAGCACCACTCTGTGGATTAACAGTGTTTGCTCTGTAAACCCACAAGGTGGCTTCCCAAGCCTGGGATCAACCACGCTAAAGACAGAAATGCAAATACATTTTTAAGTGAGTTATTAAATCAGACTAAATGAGCATATCAGTGGTATAAATCTAGCATCACTAGAAGTGAATGAACTACCTTACCTTTACAGCAGTGTAACTGAAACTACGAATTGGCTTCCTCAGTTCACATACGTGACATGCCCTCTATTCATTTTGCATACGCAATTTATTTTAGCAGCGGTGAGAGAGGTTACATGTGCTGAATTCAGAACAGATGCTTTACACTGCACCAAAATGGGAACTTGACTCTCTGAGTCACATCTCAGATTTACAGCTGTAGCCTTCCTTAGTGGTAGCTGCCGCAAAGGACGTTCAAAGTTCTGGAAGAAATCAGAAAATTAATTTACTTGAGCCAATCTTCACCTGATTTCTTTGGGTCTGCAAAACCGGACTAGAAGGAGCTTTGCTTCCTGCTCTGGCAAGAAATCAGGGATGAGGCTTGGAGATGAAACTACACGTGCAACTACAAAATAACTACAAAATCTTCTGTGCAAGCTGACTGTCCCCCATGTTGGAGACTCAACCTGACAGCCAGCTGGCTGGACTCAGTATTGAGTTGGGCTGCAGGTGTTAGCCAGTAATCCCACCTGATGGAGTTCACTGAGATATAAGAAATATTTCCTACTCCCCCACCTCTTGCTACAGCAGCTTCAAGTGCTGGTGGTGTGCTGGCATGCTGCAGTCTCTGTGAATCCCATGGGGCCAAAAAAAGAAGGGGTGGCTCAGGCTGTGCTTTTGCAGGTCTTGCCACTTGTGCCATGCATAACTTCAGTTCATAAGGCTCAATTAGCTTGATAATCCAGGTCTGAAATAAAGGTTCTTCTGTGCCTCAAGGTCCTGACTGTCTATCACGTGCAGGGTATAGTTATATGCCAATCTGAGGTGCACTACCTTCTGAGGTCCCAAGATCACAAGCAAAAGTTACAGCAAGGGAAAGCCATTGTAACACTAGATCATATATGGCATATTATTTCTGCCCATAAGTTACAAGGAAATACACAAAAAACCTGAAAAAAAGCCCACAACTCCAAGTTTGATTCTCATTTCAGTTTGGAGGAGAGGGGCCACCTCTTCTATTTTAGCTTGTCTCTGCTCCTCTAATAAATTTACACTGGCCCTCACACCCCATAAGCATCTCTCCTGACATGATTTACCTGCAACTTGAGCATTGTATCAGAGACAAAATGCCTTGCTTTGAGAGTGGATATGTACAGAATACAGACAGCTCTCGTCAAGACTGGCATTTCATCCATTTGCTGACAAAGGGATTACAATTATTTGCTTTACTCTGCACTTTGAAGTAAAAGTTGCTAAGAATTTTTCTGGTCCGGAACAGTTGAGAGCGATGAAGGTCTGTGTGGATGACTATCTGGGGCGGAACGAAACACACCCTTTTTTGCCATCTGTATCAGCCAAGCAGGTTATTCTGCTCCCTAGCCTATTTACTATTTTCCAAAGTGCAAATACAAAGCTCATCTTTATCTTTCGAGAAAACTTGAAAGCAGCATATTTTACACCAGAGTAGACTGGACTTCTCTTGTCTCTGAGACGCTGTGCAAAGGCAGTGCATGTCTCCTGTGATGCCCTTTGTTACCTGCAGCTCTATCCGCTTGTGACAAGATTCACATTCACACACGGAACACCAAAACCGGTCACGCCACTCGCT
>NW_010393595.1:22864-26544 GCF_000710305.1 Buceros rhinoceros silvestris | reverse complement strand
TGGGGCGCGTCCCATCGGCCGCCGTGCTTCGCGGGTTTTCCGCTGGAGTCCAGCTACTCGGCCAAAAAACTCTTGAGTTGCCGTTTCCAGTTTGTATAAACGAGAGAACCCGCCTGGCTGGCATGGCTAACTGCCGTCCGCCCTGTCATTCCTTCTTCCCCTTGTGCCGAAAACACGAGAAGGAAGGTCCGTGACCCCCGAGCCAACTTTGAGCAATCCGTTCGTGTGCTGAAGCACGCCAAAGAGGTGCAGCCCGGCGTCATCTCTAAAACCTCCATTATGTTGGGGCTAGGCGAGACAGATGAACAAGTGTATTCCACCATGAAACGTAAGTTGGCGTTGAAATATATGCCAAGATGCACAGGTACGGACTTTACTGTGTTGGAAAACAGTTGTAAGCATCTTTGCCTCCACATGCAAATCAGTTTGCTGGTGCAGGAAATGTTTTCTATGCTTTACGGAAAAAACCCCAAAGTTTATTTTAAAAAGAGTGAACCTCTGACATATTTTGCCTTCATACAGCTTTCAAATTCACTGTCACAGGTAGATCCAGTTCATGTTGAGTTTAATGGAAATTATCACTATCTTTGGTAACATTGTTACACTTGCAGTACCTCAATCATGGGCGTGCAACCTGGCTGGCTTATTACGAATTCCTTTTTAGAACTGGCAGACCTGATTGTTTAAAATAATTTATTTCAGCTTACTTAGATGGAAAAAAAAAGTTACTCTCCTTGGACTGTAGCATATTCTTATGGTTTTTTTCTAACAGTATTTTTAAGAGGAGAAAACTTCACAGTGGTAAGTGAATGCAGTGTGCTTACAAGAAGGAATTTGTAAATCCTATCGCACGTCTCCCATATCCTGAAAGAATGTCTACCTGGTACTTTTTTTTTTTGTACAACAACCTGTACTTAGAATGCAGCGATATAGTCTGGTGTTCTCTTGCAGCTGTCCCACAATCTGGACCATAAAATTACAGTTCATGATTTTCCCATCCTTCCTGCCCTAGCATTTCCTAGCCACGAGAATATGAAATTTCAGCTTTGGTGCTATTTGTTTAGCAGCCACTTTCACAGATGCATTCGGAGACAAACTGTTACCCACCACAACTGATTGTTACTCTTAATTTTGTTCCCCTCCCATTCTCTGGGTAGGAGTTAAAGAACATGTAAATGTGCTGATACTAAGCCAGGTTCTTTACAGAACCGTATCAGTCTAAACAGAGATTCCAGGGTAGCAGCAAGTGTAGTGCTGTAGTCCAGTCACTGTTTTTCCTATTTGACGTGGGGCAACCAGCCAGGAAATACATGCAGATGTTCATGCAACATCTGCTTCCTCAGCCATCTCTTTGTTTAGAGTACTCTGCTAGCTGCAGTGAACACAGTTCTTCAGGCAGCACCCTCTCAGGTGGCTGAATTTCCCTCCGGACTACTGAACTCATTTGCTGTATATTGATTCTAGTATATACTCAAATGTTAGCAGACAAAGTTCATGAGATTCTGCAGGTGTCTAACATATATCCCAAGTGTGTAAAACTGGCAAAGGTGTTGGCAGTTTCCCCTGATTTATAGCTCTTTGGAATCTTCTGAGTCTTTTTGGCATGAAATCTCTTAAAACGATGGAGAAGTGCCAAGTGTATGTGCATGCATCCTTTTTTTTTGTCAAATGAAGGCTCTGACCTAAAGACAACCACAAACAGCTGTAAGATAAAGAAGACAAGAGCGTGTCATCCGCAGTGAGACTCTTGACTGCAGTATGATGGTATTCTCTCTAGCTTTAAGCTACGTAGCTCAGGTCTTGCAGCAGCACGGAGCTCTGGATGAGGTACGTGGCTGCTGCTCGTGGAGGCTGCAAGCTCCCTTTGCTGGAGAGCAGAATGTTAACCCCACCAGGTGCTGTGGAGTGACCTTTGTTCAGACTTGGGAGGAGGGTGTTTTCTAATTGCTGACAATCCCTTGTGTTCTTCTGCCACTAACAGGGGAATTTTGTTTTTGCAGTATTGCGGGAAGCAGACGTAGACTGTTTGACCCTAGGACAGTACATGCAGCCAACAAAACGACACCTAAAGGTGAAAATGCCTTTAATTTACAGGCAGCATATGTTGCACAGTCTTTCTAAATCAAGGCTTGATATGCTTCCTTGCCTTAACTGCGGATGCTGGGAAAAATTTCCTTCTGTGTTGAACCTGATCTTCATCTGTTACGGGCTCTCCACTAAAAATGACCTCAGGCATCTAACCCCTTCCATCTGCAGACTTCCCATTGCTACTTTGTACTACTAGTAGGTGGGGAGGCAGCTGGGGCTGAATCACGATGCTGGAAAACAAGAGTCTCACTGAATGTCTCAAACATCATGGCTTAGGCCAGCCCCTCACTATCTCATAGGCTCTTGCGTAATGGTGCCACTTCAGCTTCTGCTTCTGTCGGGAGCTGAGGTCTCTGTTCTGTTACTGTGTTTCACTGAAATAACTGTTAGTGAAGGGATTTGTAAGGCTATTCTTTTGTGGGTTTTTCTAGAATTAAAAAAGAATTTTTGGGGGAAGGAAAAAAAAAGGTTTGCTTCAAAGGACCATTCAAAACACAGGGAAGAAAATGATAAAGCAACAACTAGAAATTAAACTCTATGCTTTTCAGCTAAATATGAAAAGCAAATAAAATGCATTGTGTTTTGCTAGAAAGCAGGGAGAGAATTGCATTTGTGACTTGGAGTGTAAAATTTTGACCTTGTAATGTAAACCGTGTTTCTTGTCACTCCACACTAGCTATAGCCATTTCCTTTGCATTGCTACCTGATCAAAATGAATTCTTTTCACACAGGTTGAGGAGTACATAACTCCCGAAAAATTTAAGTACTGGGAAAAAGTAGGAAATGATCTTGGATTCTACTACACTGCTAGTGGGCCTTTAGTGCGCTCCTCCTATAAAGCAGGTAAGTTACTAAAAAGTATTACATTCTTTATATCTTTTCATTATATAAAGTTAAAATGGTGAAGTGATATGCAACAGAACTCACCTTAGCTCGGGGACTCCTCCTGTAGTCATCTTTATTATTATTGACACTTGCTATCTTCTACAGGTCATCTAAATGCATTGGTATGACAGCAACTAGTATTTGTACAATTGCTGTGCTGCTGAAGCTGTTTTTTTTCCAAGACTACTTTATACTTAATGCACAATAATGGGTACCAAATTTGCAAGTTTTCCTTTACATTCCGCTGCTTGGATGCTTCAGTGTTTAATGGGGACCTTTGTTGTTTGTGATGTAATTTACAGTGCCTTCGAAATAATTAGACACGCTTACAGCAGCACTTTACTGACAAAGCACTAGGTGTTAAGTAGCAGCTGATCTTAATGGAACTGTTGAGTAGGTCCAACATCCTGCTTTTTCCTACGGAGAGAGCAGAGAAGGCTCACCTAGGGCTCCTTTCTCCTCAGACTGTTTCATGTTTAATGCCAGCTCAAAGGAGAGTTAACGGCAGGTTTCACTAAGTTGCTGATACCTTATGGAATAGGAGTTAATTTTCCATTAAATCAATTCTCCTTTGCCTGTTGAAAACCACAAAGGAGCAGAGCTATTTCATAAAACTGGGCATGAGGAAAACGGGGGTTTTGGGGGTGGAGGGGTTGTTTGTTGCATTATGGGGTTGGGTTGTGGGGGTTGGGTTTTTTTCCATTCCT
>NW_010393595.1:17005-22781 GCF_000710305.1 Buceros rhinoceros silvestris | reverse complement strand
CTGCTGTACACATTGAAAGTCCTGATGTATAGAATGGAATTACTATAAAATACTCAAGAACAATTGTGTTGTAGAATACTCCCATTAAGTAAGAATGTGTATTGTTTTGCTTTATTGCATTGAAATACCTAGAAATAATTTTGGTGCTTTTTTGCCTTTTAATTAGGTGAATTTTTCTTGAAGAACTTGGTAGAAAAAAGAAAGACAAAAGCCATCTGAAAACAAGTGAACCTTTTTAAAGCCACCAGTGTTAAGGATCCTCTTTTCAGTGCATAATTATACTCAGTTCCAGAAATGCAGAAGACCAGATGGTAGATGTATGAATAAACTTACTATCTTTCCAGAACACTTTTCTCTCCCCAAAACACTTCACATTATTTTACCGCATTCCTTCTGGCAAGGCTTACAACTACATAGTACTTCTCATGTTCAACAAGAAGTCAGAAGAGAGAGCTGAGTAGTTTGAAAGAGTGGTGGAACTGAGCTGGAAGAAATGTAAGCTGGAAAAAAAAAAGATTTAAGTAAACATGTTTGATACTACCATCAGTATTGCTGCAGTAATGTGTGAAGATGCTAACAGTAATTTGAAAGGTACTGATGTTTTGGCGTACCTTACAATTATGTAACATGAGCTTGCAGGTGCTCTGGGAACTAGATGAGTTCTAAAGAAAGATTGCGTACATGACAAAGGACCAGATTAGGGCTATGTGAACCACACCAGAGAGAGTTTGAGTAATACTCCTTCAAGAAATGGTATCTCTTACCTGCATCTTTAAAAAATAAGCTGCACCATTCTGATAGCTAATGCTTCTCAGGTGCTTGCATGTCTCAAACTGTGAGCCTTGGTAAACAGGTTGAATAAAACAAGAGCCCTTTGTGGCAAGACAATTAACCTTGTGTACATATGTATAATTTAAAGCATAAGGAAAAGCATTTTGTGGATATGACTATAACAGGTGCTTCTTTGTATTTGGTATGCAGAACTACTGATATTCTGTCCTCTGTTTCTACTCCATAGCTGTTGTCTTATTAAAGGAAAATTAAAAACTCAGTCTAAGGGTGTGGTAGTTGTCATTGACTGGTCTGGTTACCTGACCCCTTGAGACCTTGTATGGCTGCATCACGGATGAAACATGAAATCTGTTTCCTGTCATACTAAGCTCAAGCAGAAATAAAAGCACAGCTTACTAGCAGCTGTAACTTCTCTTTACAGTTATGACAGTTCAAAGTACATCTCTCCCTAATCATATTGCCTGCTGTGATACCATTTTTGAACTGGCTTCAGCTGTATCTTCATGGAGTTACTTGGGAAACATGCCAGGAACTTGCTATCTGGTCCCACACTCTTGTCATGCATGTAATCCTATGGCTGGCTGTAGTACCTTCCTAAAGTCCCTACCCACCCCCAAGTCAGGAAGAAGGACAACCAATTAGCAAGTTAATATGTAGGAGAAACTTGGTATGTCATGAACAACAAACTGGGAATTGCACCACTGACGTCAGTGGTGCACCATTGACACTTCTCAAGATTAAATATAGCAATATTAAAGCATTATGAAGACAAAAAGCCTTAAGCCAGATGGAATGTACTAATTAAACAGTGGAATGGAAGTGTAAATTAGGGGAAGAGAAACCTGAGCCATGAGGAACAGAAGGGAAGAACAGAGAAACATTAGTCTTAATAGCTGTTTTGTAAAGGCAGAAAGAAAGGTAAGGCTTTTAAGTTAAAAGTAATAATAATTAAATAAATTCAAAAAGTCTGACTGCTAGTCTTCAAAAGATGAGACATACTTTGAACCAAAAGTGCCCCGCTTCAGCTGAAGTGCACCGAATACCAGAGCAGTAGAAGGGTATCAACCGTGGGATGGATATTCAATACTCCCTCTACTGCAGCAGGCAGGGAGGGAAAGGTGCAACATTAACTCCAGGATATCCACAACACTTAACAGCTGCCAGCCTTTACTAGAGGTCCTCCTATAAACAATGGCTTTGACTTGCCGACAGAGCAGATTTAACAGAATTTACTGTAGCTTTTGCCAAATTACAGTTCTTTAAGCACGTCAACATCAGAAATACAGAAAAAGGAATTTGAGCCATACAGCTATTATCAGACTAGAACAAGAGGACATTGCACAGGCATCATTTATGGTGAGAGAAATAATGCTGGAAACACAGTCCAGTATTATTTCCTGTTAGAATTATCATATTAATTGCTGCTGGGTGGCTCAGAAGATGACCTGCTTCTACACAACTGTCTTCCAGCTGGTACCAAGTTTCAGAAGCTATATAAACTATTTTCTAACTGCATATTTTGCTGCAGTTTTTAAGTAAAGTCGTCACATTTTCATAGACTCACAGAATCACCTGGTTGGGAAAAACCTCTAAGATCAAGTCAAACCAAACACCCTGCACTGCCAGGGTCCATAAACCACGTCCCTCAGCACCACATCTGCACATCTTCTAAACATTGCCAGGGATGGGGACTTCACCTCCCTGGGCAGCCTGCTCCAGTGTTTGACAACCCTCTCCGTGGAGAGGTTTTTCCTGATATTTAACCTAGGTCTCCCCTGGCGCAACTTAAGGCTATTTCCTCTTGTCCTGTCACGTGTTACATGGGGAAAAAGACACCAAACCCCACCTCTCTACAATCTCCTTTCAGGTAGTTGTAGAGAGTGATAAGGTCTCCCCTGAGCCTCCTCTTCTCCAGGCTAAACGACCCCAGTTCCCTCAGCTGTTCTTCATAGGACTTTGTCTCCAGACCCTTCACCAGCTTTGTTGCCCTTCTCTGGACACACTCCAGCACCTCAACGTCCTTCTTGAGCACTGTGTCCAGTTTTGGGCCCCTCACTTCAAGTTGCAGCCTCACCCATGCTGACTACAGGAGAATAATCACTTCCCTGCTCCTCCTGGCCACACTATTGCTGATAGAAGCCAGGATGCCACTGGCCTTCTTGGCCACCTGGGCATAGTTTAGAGGGCTGTTGTTTTTAAAGAGTGTTTCAGGACAAGTCCTGAAGTTCTTTTCCTAGTAAAGAATTCTTGCTTTTAAAAATGTCTTCCTTACCTATTACCCATTCAACTTTTCCATAACTATGTTAACTCTCGGTTATAAGTTCAGCACAGGTTTCATGACTATCTCATTTTTGTTTCTGATGAGGTTTCACATTTAGTGACACCTTTTGTATGTCAATCACTTCATTCTGTCAGCTTGTTTCACAAAGCAGCCATAAAGTATTTTAAGAAACATTCATCTTCCTTGCAATCAAGAAAACAAACTGAGTTTTAGGAATACAATTTAAAATTAACAGACACTTTAAAAGAATGGTCATTTTTAGCATCATCACATCAGTCTACTACATTGAAGCATAAGTGTTATGCAGCTGACTAGAGAACTGTGGCATCTTCCAATGGCATCTTTTGGGGTAAATCAAAGTACAGTGTTCATTTAAGAACAGTTTTAAAATTTTAGCTCCTGGATCAATAATTACCTTTTTAAATGAAGGGGACACCAATATTAAAGTATTTTTGCTTCTTTACTACAACTTATTGCAGATGTTCAACTTCCAGCAGAAATTCTCATCTCGGAGCAGAAAAAGTAATGAAAACTGTCTCCATTATGCCTAAATCAATCGGATAACCTGTTATGCTTTCCTGCATTGTTTTGCAGTCCATATCAAACTCCAGCTGTTGAGCAAGATTATAGTACTAACATGAACCTCGAGTGATAGAAGTGGAAGTGTTTTGGGCAGCACAAAAATCACACCACTAACTCCTATGCAAAGGAGTTTTGGTCTAAAATGCATTCTACTCATTTGCAAAGTTCTTGGCTATCATATGCCTGGAAACAGACTACTTTCGGCTGCGCAAAGCGCTGAACACCCGCATTCGGAAGAACAGTACATCATACCTGGCATTTACAATTTGCCTATGCACACCTTGGGTAAGAACTTATGCAGTCTGTGTGGTACTATTTATAGGCTTGTATTAAAGCTGGATTTGCTCCAGCTGTTCTATTCACATTTTTGCAGTGAAAAGCAGTGTTACTGCAGTACTGCATTTTAAGAACCCCATAAAAAAAAAAAAAGAAGTTCAGAGCACAGGAATCCATTACTCATACTACACAATTCTCAAAGAATTACATGCTGCAAGACCCCACATACAGACTCAATAGCATTAAAACCTCTCTCTTACATGCACTACTCAAGCTTTCAAAGCAGGAATGCAAGTCATGTCCAATTCTTAGTTCCCTAAGCAACTGTTCTGAAGATGATGGCTTATGATTCACAGTGCTGCAAAAGCTTCTGAAGCTCTTCTGTCCTGTAGCAAGGTTCTCTTGCAGATATGCAAGGTAAGTATTGCAGTGTCCTGAATGCATGCTCCACCAGCTGTTCACACTGGATTCACACCACAACGACAGTGTGCTACTAAAAGAATGCAGCCACCAAGAAACTAAATAAGCTGACTCCAAGAAAGCAAGGGAAATGCCAGGACTAATTTTACCCCTTGTTGCTCTTCAGAAGGAAAAGGGGAGCAGCAGAACCTAAGAAAGGAGAGTTAAGAATGATCCACTACAATCAACTTGCCCATTCTTTCTCATCTTTATGCTTAAGCCTCAAGTCACTATCTGGGCTTTGACTAAGTTTGCAGGAGAAACAGGGTAGGAATAAGGACTATAGCACCTAGTTCTTCCATCTCCTTGGGATGGCATGCAAAAAGCCACAAAAAGCCACTGGAAGCCTCAGGAACACTGATCAACCTTGCACATTCCTAACGGGAGCAATGCTTTACACAAGAGTTTAAGGGTCCACCCATCTACTTCAAACTGACAAGGATGGGTCCCATACAGAGGTACTACTACAGCTGTGTGCAAGTTTCTGAAAAGTATCCTGATTTTCTGAAGCCTCTACTTACCCTTCCTGTTAAAATAAGCCCTGAAGCAGTGCTGTGCCACCCTGAACATAGTTCAGGACATGAGATCCTTCAAGCACAACTTGTCAGTACCCTGTTCTCCATCCCCAAACAGAAATGACCAGCCTGTCCTCCCAGGTGCTATGGGGGCAGAGGTAGCCAAGAGGATGCCCACCCTCAAAGACAAGGCGATCTACCAGTTGGATTGAAATTATTAGATACCACAACCATGCCACAGGGTTGTCTCTGCTCTGTGAGTGTTGTATAAAAGCAGCACTAGTGAATTGGTTAGAGGAGATGGCATGATGAAAGATGACAGTTTTATTTTAAGCCCCCATAATTCCCATTCTGAGTGGCTTCTGATGTGCTCCTCACAGTGTAGGACAAAAAGCCTGAGGCATATTTGCCCAAGCTGCTGAGTGATCACTGCATAATAAGTCCCTGTGTGGAAGCCATTATGTGCAGAATCTAAAAAGCATCTGGTTCAAGCATACAGCTATTTCAGCCAGATAACACAGCTTCAAGTGTACCTACCTTTCTGTAGGTAGTTATGATAATAGCACTCATTACCAAGACAACACTGGTCTTATGCTCTGTTTAGCATACTGGAAGGCACACCAGTTGAATAAATTCAGAAGGTATGTGACTAGTTACAGGATAATTCTCTTAACTTCCCAACACTACTTTTACTCAACTAAGATGTCTATGCCTTCGACTCTGAAACCTGTTTGTGGTCATGCTTCTTTATCCTCCTCTCCATTTCACAACTCCATGCAACAAGCCAAATACAAACTGTCTTCTCAAGGATTTTAATAGCACTGGCCAATTGAGAATAATAAAAACAAGTACAAATAAAGTTACAGTAAAG
>NW_010393595.1:9609-16859 GCF_000710305.1 Buceros rhinoceros silvestris | reverse complement strand
CTAATTGAGGTAGCAAGCCGACTAACTTATGGGGCTGAATTTTAATTTAATAATTTAACAGCAGAGAATAATTTTTGCAGATTAAGAGAGCTGCTTTCAGATGAAGTATATAAGCAGAACAGAAGGAAAAAGGTAACCATCAGGTAGCTTCGAAGGCAATATTTACTTTTTACTTGGACTGTCACCAAATTAAGGTAACCTTCTTAAATTCAATGTCCGAACAAGCAGAATGTTCCTCTGCTGAAGACAGGTTGGGCTGTATGGCTGTAACGTAGGAAAAGCTTGCCCCAGGAATCCCTTTAGATCAATAATTTGTGGCTTCACATGGAATATAGGCAAGGCAACCAACAAATCAAAAGTGAAGATCTGCCAGTGGGTCAGTTTATAGCTGGCAGCCCACTGTCATTCATTACATGATAGATGCCTGCAGAACTATCTGGCCTCCAAACAGATGCAATTTAGACTGTGTCAGTACCAACTGATCCCAGCCAAGATTGGGGTATTATTTTTATTATTATTGTTGCAGTCAGCTCTATTTTAGGGGTCAACCCAAATCCTACTAAATTCACTTAGAACTTATCTTTTTTACTTCAGTGTCAGTTAGAGCAAGGATTTAACGGGGCAAAGAATTACTCCAAAAGAAAATGAGAAGTTGGTGAGGCCAAAGTTCCTGACTGCTGTCCATAGCTTGACTAAAGTTCAATAAAAAAAGAGATATTCTACTTTTCCTTTCATATCACTTGAAACATTAAAGTGCAGTTTAGGAACATTTCTGGAAACAGAAGTCTGCAGTTTGAGGGTAACTTTTCCACTTAAAAGATGATTCATTATTAAAAACATGTTTGTACCATGATTCAGTAACCAAAAAAATCGCTATAAAAATAGATTTGAAAATAGAGTGAATTCACAAGTACTAGGTACCATTTCTAGTGTAAAATTGGTTTATGAAAAATATCTTTCCTTAAAAAAAGTGTAGGCTTACAGAGTTATCACTAAGAACATCCACATAATTCCTTTGGTACCTAATCAACATTATACTCTAGGCTTTTTGACAGGTGGGTCCTGCAGGCTGAACTTCGGAATTTCACACGAAGAAGCAAAAGGAATTCTTTTGGCTGACACCTTCTTCCCAATTGTTTCAATCTGAAAGAGAAGCACATTTAACAAGTGGGTATGGCAAGCTAACATAATTGTGTCAGCCTATGAGAAGTCTACAAATTAAACCAAATCCAGAACCATAACTAAACTTCATGTACAGGAGAATAATATAAGCGACAAAGCACAGTGTCCCCAGGCACAGTTTCTGGGATTGGAATTGCAAAGAGTTTTGTTGGTGTGGTTTTTTTAATTAGCCTTTCACAGGTGCCTGCCTTGCCTATTTAAAGCTGCATCTTGCTAATTGGAATATTCACATATCTTAGCTTCCATAAGACTATCAGCACAAATACTATAAAATGTTTCTGGGTTTTCAAAGAATGTGGGTTTGACTTCTTCTGTGCAAAAACTTATACCCAGTTGATTAGAATAGAAGCAGCTTTTCCCCTTCCATAATGCAGTGAGTTGTTTTGTTAACAATACAACTCTGAAAGGCTAAAGGCAGCCAACTCTATATAAGAGAAAGCATGTAACAAAGCCAACACCCACATAAGCCAGGTGCTGCAGAACTCAAAGAGCAAGACAGGCTCCCCTAATTTCTAAGTCAGACTAATGTAAATCATTAAAAACAGAGCTCATGGAGGACAAAACACCAAAAAACACCACAGTTCACCCAGAAAATAAAGAAAGCTGTAGCCTTCCCCTTGAGTAAGAGGTGTAGGTCAGATGCAAAGCACCAAAAGACAAAATACACCAGCTATTATAAATTTAAAAGATATTTGAATAATGTATTCTAGACAGATGTCTGAGTTAATTCTGAAAAGAGCTGTTTGAACAGTCATATGACCTGTATGTACCATATTTGCCCATAACAGTTTCAACTGACTGGCTGAATTTACATGAGCCTGTTCACAAACAGTAGGAATGACTGTGTGTAAACAGGGGAAAAAAATACTGAAAGAAAGCCTACAGTCATTACGCGAGGAATCACAGTACTCAGGAGTACACAGAATGAACCACAACTGAAACGTGCACATGATCCGTTTTGTAAATTTTGTTCTGATCCTGTCTGGCTGAGATGCTTCTATCAGATTACTTGGATTTGGCAGTTTTAGTATTAGTAAAATTCTGTCTATGCTAGAAGTGCTTCAAGCTCTTCAAATCAAGGCTTACTCTGCTTCCACTGCTGGACACCCGAGCAGATTTTTCTCTCAAATCAGAAATTACTTTGCCTAGAATTACAGAGCTTCACATTCCTAAGCTTCCAGTGTGGAAACAGGCTATAATTGAAACAGTAGATGTGTTTGAAGTTCTTTAAACTCCAGTTTGAGGAAAAATTAACAGCTCAAATTCATTTGGATTCCACATAATGGAATTGTTATTGTCATCAGGCTCTATGAAATAGCTTTTAATGAGGGCAGTTAAAAAGACTGAGAATTAAGTTTTTGGTTTATCCATTTAAGGCAAAACCCTTTTTATTATCTTATACAGAGAATACAGGTCAATTGTTGAATGCCTTTGTAATGCTAATCTAAAATGAAAAATCTGGATGACAAACTGAATTCTGGATGACAAACTCAAATTCTTTAAAAATTCAACTAGAATTGCATACAAAAGTCACCCAAGAGCTATGAAACACAAAGAAAGGTACAGTCTCTGATTTGGAAAGTCTTTAAGCCACAGACTTCAGAAGAAAAGTTCCTAGGAGAAATATCACACTGGTTATAATTTGATATATGATTTGCTATTAGCTTAGCAAAATGCTTAGCTAAGAAGTTAAGCATTTACTTCTGGGTCCTCTTTTGAAAACAAACACCATTGATTAATATCAGCCAGAAGATCAAAACACAAAGGACTACTCAATCATCTCCTCCAGCCTCCCATGTAACACATTAGCATTTCACCAACTTATCTTCAGATACATCTTTGTGTACAATGCTTTCCTGTCCAGTGTCAGCCAGCCCTGTTGTACATACCTCTGGGTGAAGAGTCCAAAACTCCTTAGTCTGTCCAAGTGGAGGATCTCACTGGCTGATAAACATTTTGCTACCTGCATTACACCTTGTCTGACTTCAAGGTTCATGCCTTAGGAAAACCTGCCTATGTCTTTTGTGAAGAGCAAAAAGGGTTTTTACAGCTTACATTTACTTCTGAAGGAAGCATGTTTCAGCTATCCTGTTACTGTCAATTTTAAATACTGCTTTTTTGTTTGGTGGTATTAAAGTTTGCAGGTAGGATCTGTGGCATAGGTTATAATATACACCAAATGCTAAAGCTTAGCCCTTTTGATAGGAGGTAGCAAAGACTGCAGGACTTGAGGAAGCCATGGAGGGCTAGTTTTGGAGTCCAATATCCTGCTGATTACCTAGAATGAATTTAGGAGTGAGATTTAGCAAGTTTTTTTGCTTCTACCTCATAACTGCATAATTTTCCTGGTCCAAGGAAGAGCAGAACAGCATTCACGTTTAAGTACAGCTGTAAACCTAACAAGTTTTTTCCAACCTAAATGATCCCGTTATTCTAAGGCATACATATGCTGCTGAATGTTGATGGCATTGTCTGATGTAGCTTGGATTTTAACAGAGCATTGGTCTATGAAAATAAGATAATGGAAGAAGACAGCACTAGTGAAGAGACTTAAGCAGCTGGGTTTAGATTTAAATCCTTGCCTGAAGAGGTTTCTCTTGCTACTCAGGAAGAAGAGAGAGAACAAGAGGTAAGAGAGCAAAAGGAAAGAAACATAAGAAGCAGCACCACCCAGCTGATTACCTGGAAGCCAATGACTTGTAGCTCATTGTGAAGATCATCTAGAACTCTCCTACCATCAAATATAAATGCAGGCTTCAGCATCTTCTTATGAATACGTTCATAATCCAACTCCTGTAAAGGACAATTCAAGCAGGCAGAATAAATAAGCAGCATAACATTCCCTCTTTCTTTAGTTTAAACTGAAGACAACTTTTACCTTAAACATGTCCCATTCAGTGCAAATTACAAGGGCGTGAGCTCCATCACAGGCTTCATAGGGATCTTCACTGATAGTGACCAACCGAGACACTGTAACAGAAGGAAAATTAAGTTTTATTCTGCACACAGCTTTAGCATCAATCTGGTGCTCCCCTGGCAAATGAGTCTCATTCCTTGCCCTACACAAACAAGAAGTTAAGTCACTCACCTACAGATATTTTCTGTCAAGACATTTGTCACTTCAATTTCACTTATTTTAAATGAAAGCAGCTTGTACCTGGCATCTGAATAGAGTCAGACCACTTAAAAGTTTAAACATAAGCATTCAAACTTGATTTAAACAGGCAAGAGCATCTCCAGAATTAGAAGTTACTATGGAGAGTTCTAATGCCAGCTCTCACAAAAGTCATCACCTGTACAACAGCAGCATGTCACAGTTCCTAGGTAACACTCAGTTCACACTAGAGAAGATACACATGGCTCACAAGGGGCTGCTTTCATCCTCTGCCTGCCTCAGCAGCTGCCTAGAGGTGACTGTCCCCTCCCCCTCTAATTCAAGGGCATGTCAAATATACCCTTCACTCTTCATCACAGCTCATTTTCCTCCATTCTCTTCACCTTTAGAAGCCTTATCTACCCTTCTGCTGCATCCATCATCTCCATTCTTCCCCTCCTCAATAAGAAAACAAACATCTCACCTAAGCCCTGCTTCTCCCCAAGATAGTTCTAAGCATAGGTATAGGCTTAAGGGAACAAATTAATTTTGAAGTTATACGGAGGAAAGCAGAATAATCTACAGTAAATTACAGAATTATTTCTTTATTTCTATTATTTTAGATATGCAAGCAAGAGCTAAGGTAAGATAGGACTCAGGACACAAAGCCAGTCACAGAACAATGCTAATCTCTCCTACTTCTGGACATTCTTCTTTCTCTTCCTTTTAATTACGTGGAGAGAATTATTTGCATGTACTCAAATACTTATCAAATGAAAATACACAATAGTACAGAATTACCATTTAGCTATAAAAGGGAAAGGGAGAAGAGTTACAGTAATCCTCTGAGCTATGACAGCATGTCATTCCCATGGTAGAAGTGGGAAAGTAGATTTATAGTATTTAGAAAGACCTTGTATATTTTGAGATTAAGGTGGGGAAAAAAAAAGCTTTACATGAGCATTCTTACCTTGGTTATCTTCTGAGACACCTGGATGTGAGAGATCCAAGACGATTTGTTCCTTAGGTACTTTAGGATCATAGATATGGAGCTTTGCTCCTTCATCCATTAAATACTTGCTAATGTAGATACTGGATGACTCTCTAGGGAAGTGAATAAATCGGAGAATGAGGTGGCATGTTTTAAGTAATGGAAGTCTTCAAGCATCATGACATGCAACACCAGTTTTTACACCAGTTTTACATTAAACAGCTTGGTGGCAATCCATACCAGCAGCACGCTTGAAATCTTGAGGGACACCAAAGAGAGTAATATGAAAAAACGAGTTTACATCTCTTGCTGAATCATGCAAGAGAGATACTGAGGCCCAGCACTCCTATTGACCACAATACTAACAAGGCCTCAAGCTTATAAGCATTACCCACAAACAGTAGTTTGGAGAATTGTATCAAGTTTGATCTTCACTGGAAAACAGAATTAACTGCTTTTGGGAAACAAAGCTGAAACTTTGGCTTCACAGAGCAATTTAGAACCATTTGTGAAAATGTTTCCATTCTTTTCTGTGGATAATGTAAGGACTCAAAATCTTTGCTAATTCAAGTTAATAATAGTTATCTGCCCTAGCTTCCAAATGATTCAGGTATGAATTGACCTCTTGACCTCTACGATTGTCTCGCCTGTTTAAGAAAGACCAATCCGTGTTGCAAACTCAGTCACAAGAGGTTAAGGGTCCTATATGTGATCTGTTTTTATTAATACAGTTCAACTGGGTGGGTTTAGCTGCATAGCCGGTGACAAGCATATGGAATCCACATTAGTGAACTGAATTCATTTTCTTACCTTGTGTCCCCAGTATCTTTTTTGAATGCAAACCCTAAAATAGCAATCTTCTTATCGGTGACAGTATTAAACAAGCTGTCAATAATGCGGGAAGCAAATCTTCTTCTCTGATAATCATTCATGTCTATTACCTGAAATTATATAAACACGATAGTACAGAAGTGAGCCATTTTAAACTACAGGCAGATTCTACTAACACTCAAGCCAAGCTACCCACACGTAAGTTTAACAGACGATTGAGAGAAAGCCAAGTATTTTTACTCAGTATTGTAAGTAATCCAAAGTTAATTTATCAATTTCCAAGACAAATCCTATTTTAATCAGTGACTGTAAATGCAAATACACATGTACTACCATGAATTATCTTGTTCAAAGGCTAAGATTTCAGATTGCTTTTCTTTAAATCTACAGCTTACTGTATTCTAGGCAGAAACACAGAAAGCAGTTTCAGTGTTAATACTTGATGTCACATGGACATCCCATTGCCAGACCTACACTTCCTCACATGCCATGTGTAACACCTTGTCCCGGTTTGAGCTAAACTTCCTGGTTTGAGCTGAAACTTCCTTCTTTTGGATAATGGACAAATTGAATTATTCCATGCAAGTGTGATGATTCTGCATTTAATTGGTTAAGAGAGTCAGGTGCAGTGTTACGTGTCAAGGCTTTAAAAATGCAGCAGCCAGGAGGAGTGTCCTCTCTCGGACTTCCAGACCCCATGAGGGGACCCCTCCCCCCAGACTGCTGGCTGCCGAAACCAGGCCTGCTCGGCCCGACCAGCCGAAAGCCTGAGGGTCTGCCTGCACCCCCGGATCACCCATCAAACTCCCGGGCAGCGGCACGCAGGGAGCCCTCCCACGAACGGACCTGCCAGGCCAAGAGCAGCCTGAGACCAAGCCGAGGCCTGAAGGCCTGCACCTCGGGATCGCCTGAGAACTACAGGCTATAGACTCCGAACTGCACTCGCCGGGAGTTCTCGTCTGAATTGGGTGAGAATAATCAAACTCCCTGAACTCTGTGTTGTACCGAGAGGTTTTTCTTTCCCTCTGCTTAAAATCGGCTGCCCATCGGCACTGGCCCTTCCTGGCGCGAGAAGAATTCTGCTCCTCGCTGGGACAGCGGAGCGAACCAAGGTTTTTGCACTCTTATCTCGTCATTTGGCTGCCTGCTGAA
>NW_010393595.1:0-9498 GCF_000710305.1 Buceros rhinoceros silvestris | reverse complement strand
CCTTGAAAAAAGAACAGTTTGGGTAAACCTTCACTACTTTTTTTTTTCCCCCTTTCCCTTTTGGTTTGTAACTATATACATATGTATAATATAGTCATGTGAATTTATTGTTTATTAGAAGTTTGTTTCAGCTTTTCCGAACGCAGACCGAGGTGTGAATTTCTTCCTTCCCTTTTAAAACCTCTTCTGTCTCCAAGGAGACAAAAAGGGGGTCCGGTAAGGGAATTCAAGGAGTTGTTTTACCTCGGTCCCTCGACCTTAACACACCTGTGAGTATATTTTTAATCCACACTAACACATTTCCATACACAAAACTGATGTGGTTAAACCAGACTAAGTGCCTCCCTTTTGTTATTACATGAAAGTGGGATCATTCATTGATTGTTCCTATAGTTTCTTCCAGGCTGCTCCATTTCTTTCCTACTGTGTCAATGCATCCATAGTCCTGCAGTGAACCAAACCTCTCCTGGATGTTTGCCAAGGCTCATGCAGTACATTAGTCTCTCCCCACTGACAGAATTGCAAGCCTCTCTACCATGGACTAGACTATCCTAATGAAGCACATTTGAGGAAGATGTCAATATGCAGTTGGCTTATGAAGCGGATCAGAAAGAGTCCATGTCTTCCTTGTCCCAAGCAATTAATTTAAGTTATAGCTGCCAGTAACTAGGCTGCTGCCTACCCCCTGGTTGGAGGTTAAACCATCTGAACAGGATGTAGAAAGCCACAGAACATCACAGATAACATAAGAAGCTCACTGAAATCAGAGAAGTTCCATGAGAGATGGCAAAGTTTCAAAAACAGTTATGGGGGAATTGAGCGAGATCCAGCCAAGCTTCAGACAACTAGAAGGGAGTATTAGGGACCTTTTGGGGAATAGAACCTTGCAAAACCAGAGCTTAAGTAACCCCATCAACAGTACCACGACAGCTTAGGTCATCATCATCGTGTCTCGGCTTCACAAAGATTTGGGAAGGGTTTTCCCCATACTTCAAATGTGAGCATGCCCTTCAAGCCTGTGCAGTGGATTTTTTAGGCGAGGCACAGCATGTGCGGAACTGGCTCCACCCTTTACACCTGAGGTTCATCTGCCAGGGCCTGGCGAGCTTGGATGGTGATAGTGAAGTCCTCAGGTCGTAGGTTTGGTTAGAGTATCCTTCTCTTAGAAGATGGAGCCTTACAAGGCTAAACGAGCTCCATCTGCCTGGGTTTGGAGTCAGAGTTGTCCTTCTCCTAGGATGGAAGAGACCCTACCGGAGGCACATGCCACAACCAGCACAGCTCTCAACCTCACAAGGGCACACAAGCTCCTTCCCCACGGCAAGGGGGTGCCTGTGAAAGAGGACAGCTTAGGTAACGGTAAAGGAAATACTGGGCTTCAGTATGGATGTGGCACAACTGACCAATGATGAAAAAGTAATTGTGTTCAGGTTGTTTATTTGACAGCAGACTGGGGTGGAGAAAAGCAAAGAGGAAAAAGGGTAACCAAAAAGGAAAGCTGTTAATAAAGGAGGCAGATCATGTGCTTGGTATTCTGGGGACATCTGCTAGGCAGGCTTGTACTTGATCACCACAGCCTAAATCAGGCCAAAAAAACAAAGCTGTTCTTTTGACCATATCACGTGTCAAAGCTGCTTCCTCAGTCAGGACTGGGAAGAGGTGCAAGGTGCTTTGACCAGTAAATGCTAGTACAAACTGAGCATCCTGGTATTGCTGTGTTGTACCAGGCCTGAGAGCATCCGCATCTTCCCAACCATTCCTAACATTAACCAGGGAACAGTAGCAACCACGTTTATTTAAAGGAATAGCAAGTTCTGCTGAGTTATTTTAGAAAAGGAACTATAAAGTTCCTGAGGAAAAGATAAGCTCTGAATTCAAAGTGGACGGAGATAAACAAATGCAAGAGAAAGACACGAGTCCAACCATGCTTGTACTTAATATTTTCTACCACTAGATAACTTCCTAATTCATTTGATCCAGACAATTTAATTCACCCCAAAAAAGTCAAAGCACCCATGAGTATCAAATGCCAGTGTTAGGCTGAGGGCCCTAAAATGTAAAGATGATTAACATTAAGGTATCTGCTCCTCAAAGATAAAACACACATTGTAAGTAGACAATACTCAAAAGCTCAATGACTGATAACTGTACTCTGGAGACACACTTCCCCCTCAGAAAGAGAGGAACTTGTACCTGTTGCCAGTAGCGGGCTACTTCGGGTAAGTTCAGTGCCTCACAGAGGTACACCAAATTCAACACATCCTTCTGGAAACAGCTACCTCCAAACCCTGAAAGAAAAAGGCTATATTACAGATGACTAAGGTACTACTGTAACCCAGTCTCTGGAACCAAGTAGTTTTTTCCACAGTCATTGATATAATTGTCATTATAATTTTTTCCCAGTATTTCACTGCTAGCAACAAAAATGTTACTTAAGAATCTCAAAATCCAACTCTTGGACTACTTTGTCGGTTACAGTAGCCTTACAATCTGCTTCAGGTCCCACTGAAGTCAATGGAAATTTTAACCCAGTCTCAGGGAAACATAAAACTCAAACCCTAGAGGCTGTCTTTTTTTATTACTGCAAGTGGGTGGACAGGCTCTTGGGTTTGATCTCCCCCCACCTAGAGATTTATATTAATATTTCTCAGAACAAGTCTGTTAAGATTAGGTTCTTTCCTCCCACACACCCAAATGGATATCTAATCATTGCCAAGAATCAAAGGTCACCACAGCTGACTAAGGGAGAACTGAGACAATTCAAGAGAGCCTTGATCCCTAGAACTTTGCTTTTGGAACTCAGCTGTGCTGTTGCTCAGCTGAGCAACACATCATAGAAGGAATTATAATAACCTAATTGGAATTTTGGTAACATATTTGCTATCTATTTTCACTCTTGCATAGCATCAAGGAGAGGCTGTATGTTATTTTCACGTCACCTTTCCTAGCACTACAGAGAGGCTTTAGTCTGTAAGTTTAAAAGTTTGTCATACTGCTCACCACTATCTCATCTCACTCTCTATAAACAACTCAATTTGACCTACAAATTAGAAGTTGCCATCATACATTCTGACCTACAGGCATCCCCTCAGGCCACTGGCAAAGCTCCTGAACAAAACTGCAACAGTTACAATTGGGAAGACATCAGTGATACTTCGGAAAAAGGTTGCAGCTTTTCTTTCCAGTGTCCCAGGCAAGAAAAACCACGTACCCTTGAACCCTTGGGTTTCAGATTGCCAGAGTCTGGAGCAACCTCAGTCCTAGACATTTTACCAGAAAAACTGATTTATACTAGTATTCCACAGCAATGTTTTCCACACCCTCATGACGTAGATTTTTAGATTATCAGATCACTTACTTCAAAATGCTACTAGTAGACCTATTACACTATTAAATGAAGTCCAGAAGACAAAAAAAAGGGGGAAGGACTTTGTTTACCAACACTGGCTTTGAGAAACTTATTTCCAATTCTTTGGTCTGTTCCAATAGCTCTTGCTACTTCTTCAACATCTGCTCCTGTAGCTTCACACAGGGCACTGATTGAGTTAATGCTGCTGATTCTTTGGGCAAGGAAAGCATTAGCTGCCTGTAAATAAAAAAACATAGTAGAGATAACTTGATTTTTCTAGAAACCAAGATGTCCACAGACCAAAGGGAGTTACTACTGGAAGGATTATTTTATCTATGTAACTAAGATACAAAATGGTAACAAAGTAGTTAATACATAAATGCCTGATAACGGGATCCACACAAAATAACATTAATGCTTAACTTGCAGAGTTTGAACCATTCTATGATGGTAATTGGTTTCTGCAGCACTGGAGGTTTACTCTTAGTAATAAATAACAAGTAATAAGTGACGAGGATTTAATCGTAAGTTCATACAATCTATTAGCTCAGCCAAGATAATTGGAAAAGATTAATATCCTTTGAAATACATATCGGATCCTCCCAACCACATCCGTCTTTCCTAGCTGCATCGCTTTATGTCAGTGAACTTCTGCTTCTAAGCCTTGTCTCATTTACATCATTTGCTCATTGCAGATAACAGCAGTGAGTAACACTAACCAGTTTAGAAAGTTCTGATGACCAGGTATTGGTTGTAAGGATTTTTTCTTTGGGCACCCAGTGCTCATAAACAGCACAAAGAGCACGGACAGCTTTCTGTCCCTCTGGAGAATCATCTCCACCAATAAGCACTCTGTCTGGGTTCTTCAGGTCCTTGATGGCTGTTCCTTCTGCAAGGAACTCTGGGTTAGATAGCACCTAAAAGCACAGAAATAAAGAACAGGTAAAAGCCAAAAGCAACAACCAGCCTTTACATACACAACTCAAAGGTTACACTTACCTGCAAATCCAAGTTAGGCTTAGTATTAGCATCAAATATTCGACGAATGCTCTCTGCAGCACGTACTGGAACTGTGCTTTTCTCAGTGACAATTTTATAGCCATTTGAATTTTGTACAATTCGTCTAGCACAAGCTTCAATGTATTTCAGATCAGCTGCTCGGCCTTTTCCCATCCCGTAGGTCTTTGTTGGGGTGTTAACCTAGTTACAAATACATGGAGGGGAAAGAATTGTCACAGGTCTCTCAGAACAAGACATACTGACAAGGTGAAATTGTTAGGAATGACATTTTCCTTCTCAGAGTCCAGCTTGCTTCTGCCCCAGAATTATTCTGGTAACCATATCAGATGAACAACTATTAGTTTTCTCAATTACCCATTTTGTCTTCTAAAGAAAGCTCATTAAATTCTATTTGAATAGAGGCCAATTCATAGCAGCTCTTCAGGCTTTGGTCAGCTCTGCAAGCTTCAGTGAAACTTAGTCCTTATTCTGGAAACACCAGTAATTTCATCATGATTACAGCCAGCCACCTTTTGTTTCCTGTCCCACATTAGGAGTGCAAAAATCCGCATAAGAATCTTGCAGCTAGTGAGGTAGTTACACTTCAAACCCACTTTGCAGTGAAACCTAAGTGTAGAGCTGCTGAAACCTGCTACACTGAATACACAGAAAAGGCAACGTGAGCGAAAACACCTCATTTAGATTAAGACACAGAGTTCTTTACATTACAAACTGAAAGAAATGGCAACAACATGTAAAACACAACAGCATGTTTTTAGCCAAGGACAGGTGGCAACATATGGGCTGTATTAGTAGCAGTCATTTTAGACTTGAATAGAGAAAAATACTGTCAGAAAGAGAGCTCTGTACTGAGGTGCCTTAACAAAGAGGAGCTCTCAAGAAAAGAGGACTTGAGTAACAAAAAAAAACTTAACTGTGACCTAGCAAGACGAATAGCAATCAATTCTTCTGGATTCTGCATTAGGAACAACCTTATAGATTACAAGAGGTCACACTGTTTGACTGGATCCTCTTTCTGATGGTGTCAATAGCTTAGAATTAAAGCTAGAAAATAAAGCCTGTCCCTCTTACATTAATACACTGGTTTTTAAAAGCTGCTAGAAATAAGTCATCTTTGTAACCCAATTACCAGTATCTGACTTTGCATCCCTGTCTAGAAACAGTAAGACTACTGTTACAGTCCCATAGATTTCAGTAGAACACTGCAGTTACAGATCTACACGATATTCTGCTCCACAATGCCACACGTCTAACCAAGATAAACATCAACATTATCATTTTGACTTAGTTTGTTCATTTGACAAACATTCTACTGCTGTAAGAAACATAACAAAATACAAAGCTTATTTAACATTCCCTCAGTACACACAAAGGCAGGGAGAAAAACTGACACAGTGACATGACACTGCTAACTGAATCTGTATGACAAAAAGGCCACTTTGTAACATAAGAGCAACATAATGATTAAATAAGAAACCAAGAAAGGACTACCATACACAACCACCTTCTCCCCCTAAACTTACAGAAATAAATACAAGGTCAGCTTCTCTAATGGCATCATCAATACTGGTAGAAAAGAAGAGGTTTCTTCCTCGACAGGATTCTACCACTTCTTTTAACCCTGGCTGAAAAAAAGCAGAAAAAAGCAGTTAAGGTTAATGCAGTTAGAAGAATAGTAAACTGCATGCCCAAACAAACAAGATATCATTTCAGATACAGAAAAACCTTTTCCATGGTGTGGTATGTTTTTAGCCTGCCAGATGTAAAGTAAAGCTTCTGTAAGATTTATAGGTAAATTTATAGGTAGGATTTATTAGGTAAAAAATAAAGTCTCTTCTTATTCAAAATACTCATAATGCTGTCTCAAACTTTCAGCCACAGCGAGTTATTTGCACAACCAGATTTTAGGCTCCAGTTGTTCCCATGCTCAATTCTACTACCATGAGCAACAGTCAGAGAAATACTTGTAGAGCAATGTTAAGTAGATAAAGAAGTTCAAGAAGTAAAGTCTTATAATATTGCCTAGGCTGCAGAAGATGTGGTCCTCCCTCTCCTTTTCCCTCAGCTACACATATAATGATCTCCCAGACATGAGATCTAAAACCCATTCATCACAACAAAACCCCATAAATACTTCCACCAAATTATCAAGCCCAGATCCAGTGAAAGTCTTTGGACCAGATTCAACACGGTGCCATGATACACCAGTAGCATGAAAGAATCACAGGCACAATATGATGAGACTCCCTCCAGAGACACATACTGTGCTGAAACACTTTCCTTTCCCTTAACATCTCCATTCAGAGAGGAGGAGCAGGAAGCCATGTGTACATGAGCAATCCTCTGTATTCGAATGGTCTACAAAATGATTTAACTAAGATACAGTTGTCGTACGTAAAATAAGTCTTTACTTTTTATTTGAAAAATAAAGTAATACACTAACTTGGCAAACAAACCTTCAGCTTGAGACACGCCTATCATGACACAAGGCATTTAAGTGCCAGAAAGGTAAAGATTTACTGGAGGGAGAGAGATAAAAATGAAGCAGCAGCTTCCTTATTCAAGACATTTTTGCAGTCTCACTTTATACCAAATACCTATTTAAAAGGAAAACAAAGGTCAGCACAGGCAGAATAACATGTTACAACCCATCAGATATTCCCACTATGATCTTACTGGGATGTAAATAGAAAGGCAGCCACCGAGATGATTTCGGACACCGGAAAGAAAAAAAGTAAAACAAAATACAAAAATCTCATTGTGCAATGACTCAATTTTATAACTGTCTGAACGAATTCTTGGCAGATTTTGTACATTCTTTGTAGGCAAGGGACACCACTCCTGGAAACAGATGTTGAGACTCTGGTTGTTTTTTGTTGTTGTTTTAGAAACATGCCAAGACCAGCTCTATGTCATGATTTAACCCCAGCCAGCAACTAAGCACCACACAGCCACTTTCTCTCTCCCTCCCAGTGGGATGGAGAAGAGAATAGGAAGGGTAAAAGTGAGAAAACTTGTGGGTTGAGATAAAGACAGTTTAACACGTAAAGCAAAAGCCATGCATGCAAGCAAAGCAAAACACAGAATCCATTCACTGCTTCCCATGGACAGGCAGGTGTTCACCCATCTCCAGGAAAGCAGGGCTCCATCACACCTAACAGTTACTTGGGAAGAAAAACATCATCATTCCAAACATCTCACTCTTCCTTCTCCCAGCTTTCTATGCTGAGCACGACATCACACAGTCAACTGCCCCAGCTGCATCCCCTCCCAACTTCTTGTGCACCCCCAGCCTACTCACTGGTGATGTGGTGTGAGAAGCAGAACAGGCCTGACTGTATAGGGTCTGCTTGGCAGTAACTAAAACACCCTTGAATTATCAGCACAAATCCAAAACACATGAAGAAAATGTACTCTACCCTAGCCAAAACCATCTACTTTAACTCATTCAAAGAGTCTACAGAAAACAAAGTACTTGCTTTCATGATCCTTATTCATGTCTCACCTGCTAGTCTGGGTATTATTCTATTATTTACAGATAAATGTATATGACCAAGTAGGTCTATTCACCTTCATTTGAAGAGCCATGGTATAGGTTTGGTTTTAAGACAAATAAAAAGCTGTTTTACAGTACAGACAGGATTCAGAAGACTTCTTATAGCAAAAGATTAACTGTTAGTACAGGCAGTATGCTTCATCTTCAGGAGCTGAGTACAGATATTTTCTATAGGTTTGAGTTCTTTTCATTGGGAGTGAAAACTTATGGAAGCATGAAGGACAGAGAGACTTATTCTTTAAGGGTGAACAGAACTAAAAATTAACAAGCACTAGGAGAAGCAAAATAAGTGTTTTCTATATCTTCAAATTAAAGTAATTCTGCAGTGAAGGAGTGACAGCATGATACGTTTAAAAATATTTTTTTATCTGGCCTAGACTTCTCAGGCCAGATTATTAATTTATGGCACAAGTGAACCAGGAATATGACTGTCCACATCTTACAGCATTGTTAAGATGGGCAGCACAGATTGGATTTTGGCAGTATTCAAAATGGAAGTAAAGCTTACCACACAGTATTACACATTCATATTGTGCTACCATGTAGCAGATAATATCTATAACTGAGTTTGAGGACTATGCTATGATTAAATTGGGTCCTGAAAGAAAGTCAGCACAACTCACTATATACACAATTACATTTTTCCTTACTAGGCGCTTCATATACAATCTTTCAATACCTGCCTACACCAGACAGACCAAGTTATTTCAAAAACCCATTTTAATGAGCAGTAGTGACAAGCAGCTGGTCCAGAAAACTCTTTTTGAAGGGTAGCACTGTGCTATACCTATTAAACTTCAGAAGTGACCCATGTGGAAACACTGCATGGTGGGAAGGATGCAAACACAACACTAGCTGGAAGAAGAGGCAATAGCAAGACAAGTTTACCTCATAGATTGGGAGCGTATCTGAATTCCAGGCATCGATTCTAGCCTCATTGACATCCACAACAGTAACTTTGATACTGGGACACATCTGTGCAATAACACTACAGGTTGGGCCACCAACATAACCAGCACCAATGCAGCAAATCTTCTTAATTTCAAACATGATTGCTCTAGTAAAAGAAGGGGGAAAACAGAGAATCAGGAGTTGTAAATTAAAATATTGGCTAAAATTCAAGGAAATAAAAAAGGACTTCATGATTTGAGATTTTGTTAAGCTGCCACAGAGAGAAACGTTTTCTTAGAGCTGATCTTGCCCAGGGAGGTGTTGGAGTCCCTGGAAGTGTTTAAAAGACACGCAGATGTGGCACTGAGGGACACGGTTTAGGGACCCTGGCAGTGCAGGTCTCTTCCAACCAAAACGATTGTGTGATCTCTTGAAATGAGCCACAATGATCCTTTCCCGTCCGGTAAGTCTTTGAAACCTGCTCCGCCGCAGGAGCGCCAGCTCACACAGACCATTGAGGAAGCGTTTTCTGTGGTCGCTTTGAAGCCTGCCAGCGTAAATACCACCCCCTTCGGCCGAGGAAATGGTGATGCCACGACAGTCCCAGGCACGAGCAGAGACCGCTGCTGCTGCTGCAGGCGGCGTACAGGAGGAGACAGCGGCGCAGCCCTACGGCGGCAGA
>NW_010393594.1:10530-17562 GCF_000710305.1 Buceros rhinoceros silvestris | reverse complement strand
CCAGCGTTCATAACAGTGTACTGCAACATGTACTGAGGGAAATTCCAGCATTTTCTAGATGATGTTTATCAAACGTGTTCATATGTCTAATATTGGAAATTCTACAGTTCAGCTGCCTAGTGACGTATCACAGAGAAGGCAGAGGCAGACTCTTCTTGAAGATGCAAAATAATAGAACAACAGACAATGGACACAGGTTGCAACATGGGAAATCCCGGTAAGCTACAAGGAAAAACTATTTCACCATGTGGGTGGTGAAACACCTGAACAGGTTCCCAGAAAGACTGCTGTCTCCATCACTGGAAATAATCAGAACTTCACTGGATATTGTCTTGGGCAACCTGCCCTTGTTAGATCTGATTTGAGCGGGGAGCTGCAACAAATGGCCCCCTAAGGGCCCTTCCTCCTGAATTGTGCTGTGACTCTGTGAATCTCTGAACATTACCACGTATCCTATCCCAATACTTCATTCTCCATAACACTTTGGAAGATTTTCTTAACATCCAATGTAAATATGATTTGATGTAAACAAATACACTCTTTGGTTTTCTGACATCCGTTAGCGATGGAAAATTTTGTTCACCTTCCTTAGTGTAACATCCTCCTATTGAGTGAGCCTTCTCCTTTGTCATTTTATTTTTCTTTCTAAATATTTTATCATTCTTCTTGGCCTGCTATGCTGTTTATCTGCCCCTTCCTTAAAAAGTGATATTGCAGGTGAAGCCCAGTACTTCACACTAAAGTGGGAAATTATTGATCCATGTTGTGCATCTTTACAGTGATTAAAGCTAGACCATATTTCTTTAACTTGCTTATGAGAATGTCACATTAAACAGTGTCAAAAAGTGATACCAAAATTTGGATTTCTTACTTTTAATGTTTTCTATTCTTCTAGACCTTATGCTTGTTACCTTGTCAAGGAAGGAAATTAAATTGGTTTGACAGAATGTTTTTTTAAAAAAAAAAACTTGTAATGGCTCTTTGTATCATTTTATTATCTGCTGATTTATTTTAAATGCAGGTTGATTAGCTATTTGTTTCTAAATGTTCCCAGAGATCTCATTTTTTGAGTCTTATCTCTTTTCTCTTTTTAATGTTAGTGTATTAACTTTACTCATTTGTCAGGGAATTCACAAGTTCCCAAAGGCTCTAGAAAAGCATTGTCTGTGATTCAGACACTCTAGATATTTCTCCTAATGATTGTGTACTCTATAAATTTAGCTATGGGCCTTGCAATCCTCAAAAAACCTCGCCATAAGCACATTCAGGACATAATGCAGTCAGGATGGCATCCTCTTTTCCAAACTACGATTTCTCAGTGAGTCGAATACTGTTGTACTCACCGCAAAATTCATGCATAACGAATTCCAATTCATTTTGCCAATTAACTCCCTTCCTAATGTTTACAGAGAGTTAACAGGAAACAGTCTTGTTTGATTCCATCATTAATTCCTTCTCAGATGCTTGTTTTAGCTTCATTGCTTACCACAGCATTCTATATTAGGTCAATATACTAACTTTAACTCCAGGTTGTAAGTCATTATAGCATTACAACCATGTTGTATTATTAATGTGCGTGAAACTTCAATGTAGTGTTGTATTGAGCAGAAATTAAAGAGCAGTCATCATGCATATTTGAGGAAAAGGGTGGCCTTTATCGCTAGTATTTTCAACGTGGTGAAAGTGGTTAGGTCATTGGAGTTCCCAACACATGTTTTTTCTGTTGCTAGTATAGGTGTTTGGACAGTAATTCAAATCCAGTTATTTGGGGACTAATCTTGATTGCTTGGTAACTTCTCTACTATTTATAAGTCCTTGAGACTTAACCCAGAAAAGTATACTTTTATATTCAAGAATATCAGTGGTGCCATCACCATTTCATATTTTAGAACAGAATTAAGTCCTTTGCTGGGCTAGGACATGCCTAAATGATGTGGATATTAGTCATTGCAGCCAGAAATTACTTTCTTTGACATTCAGTACTTCGAGTTGGGTTCTAGTGCAGTGGCATTGGTTATCTAAGCCATGGACTTTTATTTCAATTCCATGAAAGAATAACTGCACCTAGATCAAAACTGTGTGCTTGCATAGTAATTCATTCAGTCCCTTCTAAGGAACGCTATGAAAACTGACCTTCAATAAATGGCAAAGTTAGAGTTTCACCTCCAACTCCCCAGTGAGACTAAATTTGTTAAAACATTTTAAAAATTTTGAAAAAGGAAAAACTATTTGGGAATTAGAGAAAATATATCAGATTAAGTTTTCCCTTCTGAGAGAATGAACATGTTATGAGAGCTCCTTATCAAGGATTGATGAGAAGTAGAAATTGTTATTCTGGTTTTCATTTCTTGGGAGTAATGTCTCTGTTTAACACAAAATTGAAGTGTTTCAGTGTAGTTTTGTGGTACAAAATAAAGCTAGTGGAAACTAAAAATACTTCAGCACAAGACTTTAATTTCTGCTCCTGTCTAATCAATGACCTTATACCCTGAGTTGCAACATAATTGGGATCTTTAATATATGTGTTCTGTACGGAGGAAAAGAACCCCAGAAACCTCTATACAGAATGCTAATTGCTGAGAACACTGTGTGCCTATTGATAACTCATGTAAAACACTGGCATGCTAGAGACATGTATTTAAAGTTCGGGTTTAATTAAAAGATAAGACTAAGCTGCAGCTTGACAAGAGGAAAAGGGAAAGTGTTGTATTCTTTGTTTATGATGGCAAAGTAACTGCTTTTATTTTTTAGCTAATCTCAATGTCAAATCAAGAGACTACTTTCATATTTTTAGTGCATTTAATAAGTTACTTAAGTTTGCACTCAATTATCCTTTCTCATCTGATACTCTTACATAGTCAAACATTTGCAGATCCCACCCTGCTTGGACTTTTAAAAAGGTTTTTTCCCCATATATATATATCATAGTTGAAAAACCTTATCTTCCAGACTAAAGCTATCTTCATCAGTCTTGGAGAAGAGGTTGAAAGCTGAAGTGTGAGAAGCTGAGCAAGTGATTAGCAGCTTAGAGTGCAACACTTGGAAATATTCTCTTTCTACAGCAAGGATTAGAATGCAGGAAAATGCCTTCAAATACATTAGTTCAGAGGGCAAAAACATTTATGTCATGCCATGAGATTGTAAAACTGGGCATAACTCTACTGGTGGCAATAAAGTTCTGCCTATTTATATCAGAGCAGCTGGCTCTGGTTACTTCCTGTGTATCCCTTTGTAAAACAAGCGTCAAGGGCAAAGAGAACAGATTCTCTTTATTGCTTGAATGCAGTAGCACATAGAAACCCATTGAAGGATGAAAATCCTGATGTTATTGGCACTGAAAAAGTGACTGGGAAAAAAGACATTCTTGTTTAAAAGGAGCTGAAACAACTGAATATGAGCTTACACTTAAGAGACAAATGAAGAAACAGAAACACGAGGTTGCACTGGTGAACACAGGAATGAACACAGAGATCAGAGCTGCTGTCTTGCTAGGTTGATCACTATGTGTAAAAAATCAGAGCACTCATTCAGGTGCCAGGGAGAAGTTATGAAGCCTGCCAACATAGTTGGCAGAACAAGCTGATATAAGTAAGTACCTTTCCAGCTTTACTAATCTCTAATGAATATCACAGCTAGCCACAGCTGGTCAGAAACCAAGAAAGACATTTCACTGAAAATGGAAGAGCAGAAGAACAGAGAAGTAAAGTTGTTGCAGGGTGTGTGTCTTAATTCAGCATCTTCTTTCGAAAAAAAAAAATATGAGCTTTTACAGCAAAGGTTGAAACCTCTCTATCAGGTGAAAAAGACAAGCAATATCCCTACTTCACATCAAAACCAGCACTGTCTTTAACTCAGACTATCTGCATCTGAAGTAGTGACTCAAGACACAAAGTAATTTTAAGCTGCTCTGTCCACATGTGTAATCAGAAATCTCTCTGGGACCTGAAAGCACCTCATAGCAAAAGCATCCTCCAAAACTCTGATGTATTTTTTTTAAAAAGCGATTTTCAGTTTTTCCAACCAGCTCAAAGTAAGACTTGCCACAACAGACCAAATTCTTTGAGGTCCAAGAACCACTAATACCTATAAAATCCAGCAAGGTGAGCATACGCAGTTTTTTTCAGGATTGTTTCCTGCAATGTTGTATCACAATAGAAGAACAAAATATATCTTAAAGTTTGATCTTTCTCTTTACTTTTCTCTTTTCAGGTTCTTGTCCTTCAATCAGGCTTATGATGTGGCTGAGTAAGAGATCATGTGTATCGGTTTAATCTGTGGAGATATGACTCAGCTTCCCTTCTCTAATTCATTATGCTTGAAAATTAATTTCTAGTACCTACACAAAACTGTGATTTTGGTAAGAGCAACTTTACTTTGCCTTACATGTCACTCTGTTCATTTGTGGTACACAGAGCCAGAGTGGGGAAAGATTAACAACTGCAGTGGAAGGAGTAGATCTCTTAAAAACATTTGAACAGTGGGATTGAATTTGCCTTTCTCTGGTAGTGGTTATAAACAGATGCCTTGGAAAGAGTAAGTACAAGGGAAATTTGCACTATATTGCTTTCCCTGAACACATTTCTGGATTTCAACTATTTTTGCCTCAGGGACTTCTCGGTCTAGAACTTAGGAAATAACTTCAGTGGAACCTCTTCCATATCTGACCTTCACTGCGAAGTATGTTCTCCTTTTCTAGTAAGTGCTTGTAATTAGCAGGAATTAGATATTAAATCTACACCAAGTTCCTGAAGTTGGCTAGAACGTTAAGGATTATATTAATCTTTGCTCAAGCTGTAATTCAAAACTCAGTACTGTGTTTGCTAAAACTGCTTAGCAAGCCTAGCAATGTCTAGATGCTCACATGGGCCATTCCACTGACCCTGAAAGTAATTAAATTATATAAACAGCTTCGTTCCTCCAGGTCTTCCCTGGAAGTCTCCAGGACTAAAAGAATCCTTGTTGCTTTAATAGCAACCTTAATGAACACAACATCACCAACCATGTCCAGACTGGAAGTATCTAACAAGATTAAAGGCCTTAAACATAGTAAGCCAGCTGATTTCTTTCAAAGTCAGTCGAGTGGCACTAATACAGTCCCTTGATTATCTGGCCTAAAATGTCAGGTGTAACAAGCTACCTCTTTACAGACTCTTGTCCCTTCTCTTTGGTATTCCACAGTTGCTGAAGAAGTACCAGCTGGTCTACAAGAGGGACAGCTGTCAGACTACATTCCTCTCCCTTTTCTGCACTGATACTGCTCTGGCAGATAAAACACATTCATGGGGAAACCATTAACTACAAGTTAATGGATAGTATCCCTGGTAGAAAGACACTTAGCAAAAAAAGAAAGAGTGCTATAATCAGAACACATTTCCTATAACATTTATCAAGTAAGGAACTTAGTAGCCCTAGGCCGTATTATGCCAATTCTTGTTGAACAGATATCCCCACGGACATCAAAATGGAGTTGTTCTGAAAAACTGACAGCAAGGTGGATCCCCTGGTACACTTGTGCTAAGTTTTAACATTCAAAGTTTTTTAAAAAGGTGAAGGAAACATCCTATCACACTGCATTATGTTAAAGAACTCACTCTGAAGGCAAAGGTGATAAATATATAACCAAGTTTTTAAATAGCAGCATAAAGCTATACTAGAAAAATATTTTTAAAAAAACTTGAAGGCTAGTTTTACCACTGTTTTGCTTCCTACTATCAAGATTGCTCCACAGCTTAGTTATGGTAAATTTTTATAGAGAGGGATATTGGGATAGGAATCTTGACGCCCTCACACCAAAACATTTTGTGGAATAATAATTTTAAAAAAAGTATCTTTGACCTTCCAAAAAGTTTTGCTGATTAGCAAGTTGTCCATTTTCACCTTGGACGATGAGACTTCTTAATGCTTATATATTACGAAAAAATATTTCTTTTCATATAGGCTTTGGCAGTATGGAAGGAACCTCTGCAACTACGCTGATTTAATGACAGTTACTCACAAACTAATAGAGCACTGAAAAGTTTAGTAATTGTGACTGTCAATAAGAAAAAGTATAAGTGAAGTAATATTAACAACAACCACAGCACTTCTTCTTTCGTGAAGGCATTATTTTTGATGGTAACTATAAATATCCCTTTACCATGGTGGGTAAAGAGGTATAACTAGTTAATTACCCACTGCTAATCTTTCTTGCTGCTGGTGCTTGGCTTATTTTCAGTAGGTCCCATCACCGCTTCCTCCTCTAACCCAGGTAGGTCAAACACAGTGACATCCCTCACAAGATGAAACACAGGCCTGGATGTGGCTTCCTCCACCTGTATCCACTCGATATGAAACTGTCCGTGTCCTTTAATGTAGAGATCTCCCTAACATCTTCCTTCACTGCCCTGTTTCTGAAGAGCCCTCTAACTCAACCTCTTTCCTGTTTCCCCTTTGGGCTCCTGCCCCACAAAGTGTTTGAGATCATTGCATTTATCACACCAAATTTGAAACGGAGAAACACTTAGAGCTCAAATGCCTCAGGCTGCCACCAAAAGTGCCAGGGAGATGCATCAGAGCTTCCTCACCCATTTGAGAGCAATGGCCATCCAACCCCAGCAGCATCTTCTGTGTCAAGGGGCCTCCTCCCCGGTCGTGGGGTCTGAGGGATACACACCTTGCTACTCACAGGCACCTCTGCAGCACCTACAACTCTGCAGTGCCCAGGCTCTGGGATGGGAATGGAACATGTCCTTTGATATCAAGCATTTACCAGTGGCATCATGAAATGGTAGGGAAAAAAAACCCAAATTTGCTCATCCACATTTTTTTTTTTTTTTTTTTCTGAGACCATGCAAATCACACTCCAGGCTTTTTGCTGGGACAGTAGTGGGGTGGTGAACAAAAATTTTGCCTATAATTCCTGATGTGTTAGTTACAATGTCTCTACCACACACATTCCAATCCATCCTCATCTCACGAGTTTGAAGGTCACCGGAAAGAAACAGAACCCATGACAAAATCATCCACGCTGCCTTTGGATCCACCATCCACAAA